>NC_143045.1:12772500-13012500 GCF_057628025.1 Oncorhynchus mykiss
CGTTAATGAGCTATATACACAGGGTACCGGTACCGAGTTAGTGTGTGCGGGTACAGGTCAGAGGTAATTTGTACATGTAGGTAGGGGTGAAGTGACTATGCATAGATAATACGCAGCGAGTAGCAGCAGTGTACCAATCAAATGGAAGGGGATGGAGGAGGTCAATGTAATAGTCCAGTAGCCAATTGATTAATTGTTCAGCAGTCTTATGGCTTGGGGGTAGAAGCTGTTAAGGAGCCTTTTGGTCCTAGTTTTGGCACTCCGGTACCGCTTTCTGTGCGGTAGCAGAGAAAAGTTTATGACTTGGGTGAATGGAGTCTCTGACAATTTTATGGGCTTTCCTCTGACACCGCCTATTATATAGGTCCTCGATTGCAGGAAGCTTGGCCCCAGTGATGTACTGAAGATGCCGAGAAGTTGCCATACCAGGCGGTGATGCAACCAGTCAGGCAGGATGCTCTCGATGGTGCAGCTGTACTTTTTGAGGATCTGGGGACTCATGCCAAATCTTTTCAGTCTCCTGAGGGGGAAACGGTTTTGTCGTGCCCTCTTCACGACTGTCATTGTGTGTTTGGACCATGATCGATCGTTGGTGATGTAGACACCAAGGAACTTGAAACTCTTGACCTGCTCCACTACAGCCCTGTCGATGTTAATGGGGGCATGTTCGGCACCCCCCTTTTCTTGTAGTCCATGATCGGCTCCTTTATCTTGCTCACATTGAGGGAGAGGTTGTTGTCCTGGCACCAGTTCTCTGACGACCTCCCTATAGGTTGTCTCATCGTTGTGATCACTGTTGTGTCATCAGCAAACTTAATAATGGTGTTGGAAGCGTGTTTGGCCACGCAGTCGTGGCTGAACAGGGAGTACAGGAGGGGACTAAGTACACACCTCTGAGGGGCCCCAGTGTTGAGGATCAGCGTGGTGGATGTGTTATTGCCTACCCTTACAACCTTGGGGTAGCCTGTCAGGAAATCCATGATCCAGTTACAGATGGAGGTGTTTAGTCCCAGGGTCCTTAGCTTAGTGATGCGTTTTTGTGGGCACTATGGTGTTGAACGCTGAGCTGTGGTCAATGAACATCATTCTCACATAGGTGTTCCTTTTTTTCCAGGTGGGAAAGGGCAGTGTGGAGTGCGATTGAGATTGCTTCATCTGTGGATCTGTTGGGGCGGTATGCGAATTGGAGTGGGTCTAGGGTATCCGAGAGGATGCTGTTGATGTGAGCCATGACCAGCCTTTCAAAGCACTTCATGGCTACCGACGTGAGTGCTACAGGTGGTAATCATTTAGGCAGCTTACCTTCGCTTCCTTGGGCACAGGGACAATGGTGGTCTGCTTGAAACATGTTGGTATTACAAACTCAGTTAGGGAGAGGTTGAAAATGTCAGTGATGACACTTGTCAGTTGGTCAGTGTATGCTTTGAGTACACGTCCTGGTAATCCATCTGGACCCGCTGCTTTGTGAATGTTGACCTGTTCAAAAGGTCTTGCTCGCATCGGCTACTGAGAGCGTTATCACACAGTCATCCGGAACAGCTGGTGCTCTCGTGCATGCTTCAGTGTTATTTGACTCGAAGCGATTATTAACAGCATTCAGCTAGTCAGGTTGGCTCGCATCACTGGGCAGCTCGTGTCTGGGTTTCCCTTTGTTGTCCGTAATAGTTTTCAAGCCTTGCCACATTCGACGAGCGTCAGACCCGGTGTAGTAGTATTCAATCTTAATCCTGCATTGACGCTTTGCTTGTTTGATGGTTCGTCTGAGGGCATAGCAGGATTTCTTATAGGCGTCCGGATTAGTGTCCCGCTCCTTGAAAGCGGGACTCTACAGTCCTGTAGAGTAGCATCTGCGCCATCTGACCACTTCCATATTGAGTGAGTCACTGGTACTTCCGGCTTTAGTTTTTGCTTGTAAGCAGGAATCAGGAGGATAGAAGTATGGTCAGATATGGCAAATGGAGGGCGGGGGAGAGCTTTGTATGCATCTCAGCGTGTGGAGCAAAGGTTGTCTAGAGTTTTTCCCCCCCCTCTGGTTGCACATGTGACATGCTGGTAAAAATTTGTTAAAACTGATTTAAGTTTGCCTGCATTAAAGTCCCCGGCCACAATGAGCACCGCTTCTGGGTGAGCATTTTCTTGCTTGCTTATGGCCTTATAGTTGGTTGAGTGTGGTCTTAGTGCCAAGATCGGTCTGTGGTGGTAAATAAATGGCTACGAATAATACAGATGAGAATTCTCTTGGTAGATAGTGTGGTCTACAGCTTATCATAAGGTACTCTACCTCAGGCGAGCAATACGTTAAGACCTTAATATTAGACATCGCGCACCAGCTGTTAATGACAAAAAGACACACACCCCTACCCCTTGTCTTACCAAAAGTAGCTTCTCTGTTCTGCCGGTGCAGAAGTGAAACATCAGTGAAACATAATATATTATAGTTCTTAATGTCCCGTTGGTAGGATAATCGTAATCATAGGTCATCCATTTTTATTTTCCAAAGATTACATGTTAGCAAGAAGAATTGATGGAATTGGGAGTTTACTCGCTCGCCTACGGATTCTCAGAAGGCAACCTGATCTGCGTTCTCTTTTCCTCTGTCTTTTCTTCATACAAATGACGGGGATCTGGGTCTGTTCCCAGGAGAGCAGTATATCTTTCTCGTTCGACTCGTTAAAGGAAAAAGCTTCTTCCAGTCCGTGGAGAGTAATCCCAGTTCTGATGTCTAGAAGTTATTTTTGGTCATAAGAGAAGGTAGCAGCAACATTATGTACAAAATAAGTTAAAGCATAAGTTACAAACGCGAAAAAATGAACGAAATCGCACAATCAAATCAAAGTTTATTTGTCACGTTCGCCGAACAGTGAAATGCTTACTTACAGGCTCTAACCAATAGTGCAAAAAAGGTATCGGGTGAACAATAGGCAAGTAAAGAAATAAAAACAACAGTAAAAAGACAGTGAAAAATAATAGTAGCGAGACTATATACAGTAGCGAGGCAATAAAAGTAGCGAGGCTACATACAGACACCGGTTAGTCGGGCTGATTGAGGGCATGTAAAACGTCAAACATCCTCTTCGGCACCACAAGCATTGGTATTTAACCCTTCCTCCTATGCTGGGTCTCCTCCTTACACATCGGAACAGCCAGTTGCTAGACAGAACTTTAGTGATATCTGTTCTTACTCAATTCATCTGACCTGATCTCAGCCCAAATACCTCACTCCTCCCCAACTCACGGCTGTCCTGTTGACTTGTACCAGACTGTGGCCCTTCTCCTTCTCACAGGATTCCTGATGTCTAACAATAACATATTCTCACAGAATGGAAATGTTCTACATTCCCCTCTCTCCCTCAGTGATGTGGATATTTCATGTTTTCAAGTTTAGAAGTCAGAACCCATCACCTGATTAAACCAGTCCGAACACTGCACGCATCACCGTTGAAAGCGGCATTCAGTCTGGTTTGACCAGGCTGACTCTAACACGAGAATTACTGTTTTGTTTTAGTATACTACAGAGAAGAACCCCAACCTGTGAAGAGCATGGGTCAAGTTGGACTTGGTGGAGTACCCGGTGATGGATTTGGTGCCGCTCCAGCTCCACCACCCATACAGACAGTCCGTACGTTCTTCCCCGAGACATGGATATGGGATCTTGTAGAAGTTGGGTAAGAGCACTGCACAGTGAGGCTGTTGCCTTATAGATTGGATGGCAGGACATCACAAAAAATAATGCTTGTGCATCGTTGAGGCAGAAGGCTGTGTGATGTTATCATTCTGAACTGTCAGATAGTTAGCAACAATGACAAGATGCTGCCATGTGGGGAATAGTCGGTGGCTCGTTTTAGCTCGTTGTATCTTGTTATTGATACCATGTTTTGAGTCATGTCATGTCTATGCTAATATGGCAAAAATTATTTAGCTAGCTAACCAACAACTGTAACGATGCATTTGAGATACAACAAGTTCTCATTGTACAAATGTATTTAAGTTTTCAATAAACATTTGGAGGCAAAATATAGTTTACTTGTTGTCAACAATCTAAGCCAACCCTGTCTGCTTTGCCCCATAGTTGCGTACGTGTCGGTTTTGTTGCAAAACAACCAACCCGCCTATATCAAAACATACATTAGTGGTCCAGATTAGGAACCTGTACCTCATTAAACTGCAGTACAGAGTAGGGGTGCGTGGTGTAAATTTATACATTTTTTTACATTCAACATCACTCCGTAAAGGGAAATCTAGTATTCTTTCTACCAAAGATATCTTCATATATTTCAGGATGTTGTGTATCCCTGGAAATAATCAGAATTAATGTAAACATTAGAGTATTGAAAACAAAGCTTGTCCCAAATTTTTTTTCTCTTGGCACAATTTACCCCACAGTACAGGGTAAGTAAGCTGCCTACACATTTCTGTACTGAACAAAATATTACCACTACCTTTTTAAAACCATAGCTAGGTTTCCCTCCGATTGGGGACAGATTTCCATGCAAATATTTAAAAAACTCATAAAAACAACATGCATATTTGCCCACCAGATATGTTTCCATCAAATTTACTATATGATGAGATTATTATGGACATTATTTTTATTTGTCAAATGACGGCCAAGCATCGATCATCATGTCACCAGAATAAAACCCTCAATATTTATTGTAAAAGAGCATTAACCTCATCACCATTTTATGAAGTTCTTCATAATTTATTTCATCTGTAGCCTAATACTTTCCCTAGTCGTAGTGGGAGGACCGCATGATTCCAAGTTTTACTTAGATATGATGGTTATTATATCAATATTTGTGCATAAAAGCGTTTCTACCGCCATTTCTCGCATAATTTGTTTTACTGACACAAAAAGGTCCCACCTTGTCTAGCATATTTATTGGGGTCAACAATTGAACATTTTTACAGACAAATGATCTGTTTCCATCAGGCCATGAATGTTTTTATCCGACGTACTTTATGCGCGCAAGACGGTTGGATGGTAACTTGGTTCATATCTCTCTATTTCCGAAACACAATTCAACACAAACACAACAGCTTTGTCTTTTAAGCGTTTTAAGCATTTTTTAAAACCTAACAAACGCTTTGTACTTTAAAAAAACAACACTTTTAACACAGGCCAGGCCTGTTACGTCATATCCCAGCGATAACCTCTTGCATTAAGGGTTGGGCGGATTACTTGAAAAATGTAGTCCGTTACAGTACTTGAGAAATAAATTCATCAGCAATGTAATCGATTACTCAAAATGAGTAACATAATCCGATTGCCTTTTATTACTTTTGGATTACTTTCACTCCTAACACCAGATATTTTAAAACGTTTAAAAACATTCATCTAATACAGCATTATTTTATTTATTAATGTGAGTATTTCCAAATTGGGAACTAGTGTGCTATCTATTCGATGTAGCTTGTAGAGACCCCAAATTATGTATAGAACAATCTTAATTATCTGCTTTAGATACAAGGATCATGAAACCTATAACACAATAAATTAATATATGTTTTTTGGACATAAGTTGCTTGCCACTTTTTCCATGTGGTTTCTTCCTTTACAGACTCCATCAAATAATTACTTCTTACTAAATATTTGGTCAAATTATACATTTGGTGTATGGGTTCCTAGAAACAAGTGTGGCTCAATTTACCCATTTGGCTAAATGTTTCTATTTTCACTTAGTGGCTTTCTGTTTGACCTTTGACTTCTTTATTACAGGGAATCTGGAACACTAGACATTCCCCTTACAGTCCCAGACACCATCACCACCTGGGAGACAGAGACATTCTGCCTGGCCCCTGGCGGCTTCGGTCTGGCTCCTCCTGTGGAGATCACTGTCTTCCAGCCTTTCTTCCTAGAGCTCACCCTGCCCTACTCCATCATCCGTGGAGAGCATTTTGAGCTGAAGGCCACTGTGTTCAACTACCTGTCCAAGTGCATCATGGTACGGCACTGCATCATGATCATTTCTTGGGTTGTTTCATGAGTTTCTCGAGTTGTATAAAATGTTGTGTTTTGTTGCAGTTTGCCTAGTCAGTGTTTATTTATTTTTTATTACACCCAGTGTATCAGTCTTGGGTTTTCCATGTTGTCTTACAAGTGTTCCTCTTGGGCAGGTTTCTGTGACTGCGGCTCCTTCCTTAGACTACACTCTCACACCCCTGAATGATGTCCAGTATTCATCATGCTTGTGTGCCAATGGACGAAAGACCTTTAGTTGGACAATGGCACCCTCTGTCCTGGGTAAGTCACCAGTCTCCATTCAACTGTTCAAACAGCAGAATGGATGTTAATCTGAGTTGTGTACTCTCAGTCAGCCTATTGGATGTTGTGTAACCTGTGTTGTGCTCTGTTTGTCAATGTGTGTGTAGGGGATTTGAATGTGTCCGTTAGTGCAGAGGCTGTCCAGTCCCACACTGCATGTGACAATGAGATTGTGAACGTACCAGAGAGAGGACGTATCGACACAGTTACAAAGAGCCTGCTAGTGAAGGTATGTAGTCTACTGCTGTTATGGAACTTACTGATGTACAGATACCATCTAGTGCCTTTGACTGAAAACAATCTCATCTCCTCTCAGGCAGAGGGAACAGAGAAGACCGACACCTACAACTGGTTGCTGTGTCCAACTGGTCAGTAATGCATGAATGTTGAATGTTCACTTTTATTGATCATCTCCATTCATCTTATCATCTGTGTCCACAGGAGAAACTCTGACAGAGAAGGTGGAACTGCAACTCCCCAAGAATGTGGTAGATGGGTCTGATCGAATTTCTCTCTCAGTCCTGGGTAATATACCATTGTATCATTTAGAGGTGTAGTGAGTTTTTTGAGGCATAGTGGTGGGAAAAGCAACCCTTCTCCAGCGATAATGCTGCTGTTTGCTAAAGAGGTCAGTCTTACAGAAGTCCCATGTTTCTCTGTAGGGGACATCCTGGGTCGGGCCCTCAAGAACCTGGATGGACTGCTGCAGATGCCGTATGGGTGTGGAGAGCAGAATATGGCCCTCCTCGCCCCCAATATCTACATACTCGAGTACCTGAGGAACACTGAGCAGCTCACTCCAGCAATTCGAGACAAGGCTAACAAGTTCCTCACTAGTGGTAAGAGTCCCTCAACATATAGATCGTATTGATTAGACACCAAACGGAAGAAAACTGACTGAAACAGGGCTGAATTTGTCCAATCAGAACCTTTTTTAAAAAAAATTGAATTAAAAAAAATACGTTTCACCACAGTGTGCCCTAATGACTGTGACCCTGCTATCATGTAAATTATAGAGCTCCAGCAGAGATGACATCAGTGTCTTATCGACAGTGCATCACTGACCCAGCACATGTAGGGACTTCGGGATGTTTTCCCACTGAAATAATTTGATCAGAGAATATTGAGGATGCATCCCAAATGGCACACCCAGGGTTGGGGAGTAACTGATTACATCTATAATCTGTTCCTTGTAATCTGATGACCAAAAAAAACAGTCACTGTAATCAGCTACCAGCTAAAATATTGTAATCAGATTACAGATACTTTTCAAAATCTAGATTATTGCCAATTTAAATTCAGAAAGAATGTTTGCTGAAAAACACATTGACACCTTCCTGTTTCCTCAATGACATTCAATTCAGCATTGAAAAGGCTGTTTGAGTTTGTTCCACCTGAGCATGTCTGACCACAAGTCACCAAATGTGTTTGATGGATACTTTATCTTCTATGCTTCTTAAGGGGAAAGTCATCCAAAAGTAACAAAGTAATCAGATTACGTTACTGAGTTTGGGTAATCCACAATTTATGTTACTGATGCCAATTATGGACAGGTAACTAGTAACTGTAACGGATTACCTTTTAGAAAGTAATCTACCCTACCCTGCCTATTCCCTACATAGTGCACTTATTTTTTCCTGGCAAAAGTAGTGTACTATATACGGAATAGAGTGCTACTTAGGGCAGACACTCAGTGACTATAAAAAACATTTGGTCACTTTATTGTTCACTCTAAAAACACACCGACAGGTTACCAAAGGCAGCTGAACTACAAGCATTTTGATGGTGCATACAGCACATTTGGACAAGGCTCGGGGAATACTTGGTGAGTATAGTGTTTTTCAACTACTGGTAAACACATTATAACTGTTTGTTTCAATTAAGTATTGACCAATCAAATGGCATTGTCTCTGACAGACCATGGATGTGACATCAGTTCAAATAAGCTGTCATTGCATGTAATGTCAAGCTCTAAGTCATGTTATTGACAACCTTATGTGGGTATTATGACGGGACATTCAAATCAAGTTTTCTTTCCTCAGGCTGACTGCTTTTGTCTTGAGATCCTTTGGCAAAGCACAGTCTTTCATTTATATTGACCCGGCGCAAATGAAAGAGCCCACGAGTTGGTTGGAAAGTCAGCAAGGCAAACATGGGTGTTTTGTCAGATTGGGGAAACTCTTTAATAACAGAATGAAGGTACTTATTGATATCAAATGTATAATTGATAATAAACTGAAGGAAGATGGAAGAAGATGTAGTTGTGTGTCTCATCAGACCAGCCATGAAGTTGTGAATGATGCTTTCAACAGAATTGTAGTTTAATACACATTGTAGTATTTTGACATTGTTTTATAGGGTGGGGTGACGGATGAAGTCACACTGACGGCCTACATCACTGCTTCAATGCTGGAGCTCAACATGTCAGTGTCGGTAAGTAGCATCTCCACAAAATATTTTTTATCTGGAAATAGCCAAAGAAATAAGCATAAGAATAGGTATTACCGTTAGCAGATCTGAGACCAGGCTAACATGTCTCTTAATGTGCTGCTCTGTTATTTTGTGCTCCAGGATCCTGTTTTGTACGGCAGTTTGTCTTGCCTGAAGAACTCCACCAGTGATTTGTCCAACACCTACACTACTGCTCTGCTGGCCTACACCTTTACCCTGGCAGGGGACATGGAGACCCGGGCCCAGCTTCTGCAGCACCTGGACACGGTCGCAATACGAGAGAGTGAGACATATGCTTTTTTTGGGGGGGGGGGGGTAGATCAGCTTACAGATAGATTGTAGCTTCCATCAATGTAATTGTCTGCATTATTTCCAATCCCCTATATATTGTTTTGTAAATATATAAAGTACCAGTCAAAAGTTTGGACCCACATACTCATTCAAGGGGTTTTCTTTTTTTTGTTGTTATTTTCTACATTGTACAATAATAGTGAAGACGTCTTCAAAGCTGAGGAGTTCACTTCTAGTGGATCGTGTTGATACTAAGTAGAATGTAGAATATTAGTGAAGACATCAAAACTATGAAATAACACGTATGGAATCATGTAGTAACCAAAAAAGTGTTAAACAAATCTAAATATATTTTATATTTGAGATTCTTCAAAGTAGCCACCCTTTGCCTTCATGACAGCTTTGCACTCTTGGCATTCTCTCAACCAGCTTCATGAGGTAATCACCTGGAATGCATTTCAATTAACAGGAGTGCCTTGTTAAAAAGTACATTTGTGGAATTTCTTTCCTTAATGTGTAGTTGTTTTAATCAATTAGTATATTTGAGTTTAACCACAGTATTTGTTGTATCATATGTTCTGTCTATTCTGGTGGTTTAAACTGAAATTGCAAACAACTTTCTATGGCTTGTTTTAAAAATTGTGATATTTTGGAGATTTATTTCATTTTCAAATAACCGAAAGTGAGAGGTTGTAATCTGAATAAAGGGAATAGGCCATTATTGAACATGGGGTGAGACATCCTTACTAATCTGATAGAGAACCAGTTCGGAACAAAGTATAACTTTTGTATGACTGACTTTTACTGAGGATTGGCTTCCGTCTGGCCACTCTACCATAAAAGCCTGATTGGTCGAGTGCTGCAGAGATGGTTGCCTTTCAGAGTGACCATCGGTTTCTTGGTCACCTCCCTGACCAAGGCCCTTCTTCTCCTATTGCTCAGTTTGGCCGGGCAGCCAGCTCTAGGAAGGGTCTTGGTGGTTCCAAGCTTCTTCCATTTAAGAATGATGAAGGCCACTGTGTTCTTGGGGACCTTCAATGCTGCAGACATTTTTTTGGCACCCTTCCCCAGATCGGTGCCTCAACACAATCACGTCTTGGAGCTCTACAGACAATTCCTTCGACATCATGGCTTGGTTTTTGCTCTGACATGCACTGTCAACTTCGGGAACCTATTATAGACAAGTGTGTGTGCCTTTCCAAATCATGTTCAATCAATTGAATTTACCACTGGTGGAATACAATCAAGTTGTAGAAACATCTCAAGGACGGTCAATGGAAACAGAATGCATCTGAGCTCAATTTCGAGTCTCATAGAAAAGGGTCTGAATACATACATAAGGTATTTCTGTTTATTTTTAATAGATTTGCAAAAATGTCTAAACCTGTTTTCGCTTTGTCATTATGGGGTATTTTGTGTAGATTGCTGTAGTGTAACAACATTTGGAAAAAGTCAAGGGGTCTGAATACTTTCCGAAGCCAAAGTCTGGCTTGCCATTTCAAATAATATTGAATTTATTTTGCTAATAATTTTAAAGACAGGTCACTAGGTATAGGCAAGACCATAAGCAAATAGGTTAACTGGGATATGACTGAAGAGTTAATCAGGGTTATTTTTCCACAAATAGACAGGTATTTTCCTTTCCATGGTAGCAAGATCTTATCTATTTTTGCAAACTTTCTATAAACATTTATTGGAGTGAGAATTTCTTTCTTTCTGGATATGTATACCGAGTATAGGTTTTTTAGTGGTTACTGGAGGTTGATCTGAAGAATGAGTTCCACATCATCGTCAGACCATTTTATTGGTAAACTACCCAGTAATGTAAAAGTTGTATTTTTTTAGGGATGAAATATGTAATATAGTACACATAATTTGGTTGTAATCCCGAGAGGTTTGTGCTGTCTTGCCTTGATTGATATTACCTGGGCAATGGAGTAATCACAAAAGTGCAAACCATCCGCAAATCTGGCACATTAGTCTCAATTAAATTAGTATTTCAAAGAACTCAGGTGTCTGTCATATTCTGTATAATGATGAATAAGCTAGGCTCTGTCTCTCTCTGTGTGTTCCTCATCCCTCAGGGGGTCTCCTGCACTGGACTCAGACCTCCTCAGAGACCTCAGCCTCCCTGGCAGTGGAGATCAGCTCCTACGTTCTGCTGGCTTCCCTCAGTGCCTCCCATCTGTCTACCACTGACCTGGGCTATGCCTCCCACATCGTCAGGTGGCTGGTGAGACAGCAGAACGCCTACGGAGGCTTCTCTTCCACACAGGTATACTTCCAAAACACATTTGGTCCGAAATGGCAATCTGTGCTGTGCACTAGTAATGAGGCATTATTACCTTGATTTCACCACAGGCATGTATGTGCTTCTTGTCATGTCAAGCCATGTGAAACTAACTTCTGCTGAAATGGAGGCAATAAATTATCATGAATGGATATGAGAAATAGCAACTCTTGAACTGAACTAATGTTTAAATGAACATTTCTGTAAAATGGGATAGCTGATTTTGAACACATTTGTCTGTTGTTTGTGTTTAGGACACAGTGGTGGCCCTCCAGGCCCTGGCTCTCTACTCCACCAGGGTGTTCAGTAGAGAGGGCACCAGCACAGTGACAGTACAGTCTCCCAGTGGGGGACAGCACCTCTTCAATGTGAACCAAAACAACAAGCTTCTCTACCAGGAGAGTGCGCTGCAGGACACAGAAGGGAAGTACACGGTTGAAGTGAAGGGCAGTGCTTGTGCCTCAGTGCAGGTCAGTGAAGACACTCCTCCCAATCCTATTTGGCAAGATCTGATTTATATAGTCCAAACATTTAAGAAGCTTTGTCTGGCTTGATATCTAATTTATGAAAAGTTTAAAAAAATCAAGCTTGTAAAATGTATATTTTTAGACAACCTTGTTCCCCTGACCACTTCTTCCCTCTTTCCCAGGTGGCGCTCCACTACAACATCCCTACTCCTACTGACAGCACAACGCTCAGCATCCAGGTGAAGACAGAGGTGGACTGCAACAGCAACTCTTTGAGACCCAGAGTCACGCTGAACCTCGAGTCTCAGTAAGAATGAATGACACATTTGCGTTTACTGAAGCTTTATTTCAATCAGGTCATTGATGACACTTCAAAGTGTTATTATAGAGCATGTCTAAAAATGTTTTTGACCCAATTCTATTGGTGTTTTTATACCTACAGTGCCCTTCGTAATTATTGCGACTAAGAAACATGTTTTTCTTATTTTGGCTCTATAATCCAAAAGTGTGGATTTGAAGTCAGGGTATTTACAGCACTTTTTGTACATAGTCCACCTATTTTAGGACACCAAAAGTATTGGGACAAATTCACTTATGTGTATTAAAGTAGTAAAAAATGAAGTACTTGGTCACATATTCACTCTACAAATTCATTGGATGCATTTTCTGTTGGTTTCAGATTATTTTGTGCCCAATAGAAATGAATGGTAAATAATGTATTGTCATTTTGGAGTCACTTTTATTGGAAATAAGAATAGAACATGTTTCTAAAAACGTGCATATTAATGTGGATGCTACCATGATTACAGATAATCCTGAATGAATTGTGAATGATGATGAGTGAGACCGTTACAGACGCACAAATATCATACCCCCAAGACATGCTAACCTCTCACCATTACAATAACAGAAGAAAAAATGGGGGGGGGGGGGTGATATTTTAGCATCTGTAACTTTTGTGTCTGTAATATAGATGCGTTTAGAAAAAATATTATATTCTTATTTGTAATTAAAGTTACTCTAAAATGACACAATACATTTCTATTGGGCACAAAATAATATGGAACACAACCAAAACAAACAGCAAATGAATCCAACACATTTGTTGTGACAAGGTTGATGTAGTCATTATATGCTCTGAATATGGGACCAAATACTTAACTTTATACTACTTTAATACACATATGTACATTTATCCTAATAGCCTACATTTGGTCCCCTAAAATGGGGGGACTATGTAGAAAAAATGCTGTAATTTCCAAACGGTTCACCCGGTATGGATGCAAATACACTGAAATTAAAGATGACAGTCTGCACTTTAACCTCATAGTCATTGTTTGTTAAAAAAATGCTTCACTGTCCCAATAATTAGAGGGCACTATATGTATAGGTTATTTAATTTCTAGTTTGTACCTAACAGTAAGAAAACATATCAGGAAACCTGGTATTTGTATTGGTAAAATAATCAAAGTATCCATTCATTTGATTTTTACAAGCACTTGTCAAAATCAAACTTTGATGTCAGGGGCCTCTTTTCTTTCACAGATATTCTGGAAAGGAGCTGACCACCAATATGATTATTGTGGATTTGAAAATGCTGTCTGGATATGCTCCAGACCCAGACTCTTTGGAGAGGGTAAGTTTTTTTTTGTCATAACATACTTTTATGGTGTTACCTGTGGCCTTTTTCCATGTATTGTAGCTCTTGCCTCTTTCACATGAAAATGAACTTTGTTGTCAATGCAAGATGAATAACATGTATGGCATGTCTTCACAGCTGAGGAGGTCATTTCTAGTGGATCGTGTTGATACTGAAGATGACCATGTGTTAATGTACTTGACAGAGGTGAGACCAAAACCAAAATATCCATTCTATCAACTTTGCACAACTCTTAGGGCAGCATATGTCCATTGTTGTTGTCAAAATTGGTCAAGATCAGTAAATTTGGTTGTGAATTCTTTCACTTTGGAAATGTGATTGTTTTCAATTAAAATGGTCAATAAAATAATTGCTTCTTAGAAAATAGCAGATTCTCAAGCAAGAAAATACAGAGCAAGAAAGAGGTTAAACCTGCACAAAAAGTTTAATGTATTAGTTTTTGTTTTAGTGTATGTGTTCTCTCTCTCTTGGAAAATTTGGCAAGGATAGGAAAAAATCTAATATAAGGCAGCAAAATGTGCAAGGAGTGTGTAGACTTTCACTAGTGACTGTATATATATTTTGATGTACTTGTGGTGACATACAGTGCATTTGGAAAGTATTGACTTTTTCCACAGTTTATTACAGCCCTTTTTTTCCTACCCTATAATGACAAAGAGAAAACAAGTTTTTAGAAAATGTTGCTAATTTATTAAAAACTGAAATACCTTATTAACATAAGTATTCAGACCCTTTGCTCTGAGACTCAAAATTGGAGCTCAGGTGCATCCTGTTTCTATTGATTATCCTTGAGATGTTTCTACAACTTGATTGGAGTCCACTTGTGGTAAATTCAATTGATTGGACATGATTTGGAAAGGCACACACTTGTCTATAGTAGGTTCCGCAGTTGACAGTGCATGTCAGAGCAAAAACCAAGCCATGAGGTCGAAGGAATTGTCCATAGAGCTCCGAGACAGGATTGTGTTGACGCACCGATCTGGGGAAGGGTACCAAAAAATGTCTGCAGCATTGAAGGTCCCCAAGAACACAGTGACCTCCATCATTCTTAATTGGCCACCTGGCCAAACTGAGCAATCGAGGGAGTAGGGCCTTGGTCAGGGGGGTGACCAAAAAACCGATGGTGACTCTGAAAGAACGCCAGAGTTCCTCTGTGGAGATGGGAGAACCTTCTAGAAGGACAACCATCTCTGCAGCACTCCACCAATCAGGCTTTTATGGTAGTAGCCAGACAGAAGCCACTCCTCAGTAAAAGGCACATTTCAGCCCTCTTGGAGTTTGCCAAAAGGCACCTAAAGACTCTCAGACCATGAGAAACAAGATTCTTTGGTCTGATGACACCAAGATTGAACTGTTTGGCTAAGACTAAGAAGTCACTACAAAGTGATAATTATAACAATTGAAATGCTAATCCTTTGCACATGAATGCTCACTCATTCGGGAACAATTGCAATCAATATACAGTGCCTTGCGAAAGTATTCGGCCCCCTTGAACTTTGCGACCTTTTGCCACATTTCAGGCTTCAAACATAAAGATATAAAACTGTATTTTTTTGTGAAGAATCAACAACAAGTGGGACACAATCATGAAGTGGAACGACATTTATTGGATATTTCAAACTTTTTTAACAAATCAAAAACTGAAAAATTGGGCGTGCAAAATTATTCAGCCCCCTTAAGTTAATACTTTGTAGCGCCACCTTTTGCTGCGATTACAGCTGTAAGTCGCTTGGGGTATGTCTCTATCAGTTTTGCACATCGAGAGACTGACATTTTTTCCCATTCCTCCTTGCAAAACAGCTCGAGCTCAGTGAGGTTGGATGGAGAGCATTTTTGAACAGCAGTTTTCAGTTCTTTCCACAGATTCTCGATTGGATTCAGGTCTGGACTTTGACTTGGCCATTCTAACACCTGCATATGTTTATTTTTGAACCATTCCATTGTAGATTTTGCTTTATGTTTTGGATCATTGACTTGTTGGAAGACAAATCTCCATCCCAGTCTCAGGTCTTTTGCAGACTCCATCAGGTTTTCTTCCAGTATGGTCCTGTATTTGGCTCCATCCATCTTCCCATCAATTTTAACCATCTTCCCTGTCCCTGCTGAAGAAAAGCAGGCCCAAACCATGATGCTGCCACCACCATGTTTGACAGTGGGGATGGTGTGTTCAGCTGTGTTGCTTTTACGCCAAACATAACGTTTTGCATTGTTGCCAAAAAGTTCAATTTTGGTTTCATCTGACCAGAGCACCTTCTTCCACATGTTTGGTGTGTCTCCCAGGTGGCTTGTGGCAAACTTTAAACAACACTTTTTATGGATATCTTTAAGAAATGGCTTTCTTCTTGCCACTCTTCCATAAAGGCCAGATTTGTGCAATATACGACTGATTGTTGTCCTATGGACAGAGTCTCCCACCTCAGCTGTAGATCTCTGCAGTTCATCCAGAGTGATCATGGGCGTCTTGGCTGCATCTCTGATCAGTCTTCTCCTTGTATGAGCTGAAAGTTTAGAGGGACGGCCAGGTCTTGGTAGATTTGCAGTGGTCTGATACTCCTTCCATTTCAATATTATCGCTTGCACAGTGCTCCTTGGGATGTTTAAAGCTTGGGAAATATTTTTGTATCCAAATCCGGCTTTAAACTTCTTCACAACAGTATCTCGGACCTGCCTGGTGTGTTCCTTGTTCTTCATGATGCTCTCTGCGCTTTTAACGGACCTCTGAGACTATCACAGTGCAGGTGCATTTATACGGAGACTTGATTACACACAGGTGGATTGTATTTATCATCATTAGTCATTTAGGTCAACATTGGATCATTCAGAGATCCTCACTGAACTTCTGGAGCGAGTTTGCTGCAATGAAAGTAAAGGGGCTGAATAATTTTGCACGCCCAATTTTTCAGTTTTTGATTTGTTAAAAAAGTTTGAAATATCCAATAAGTGTCGTTCCACTTCATGATTGTGTCCCACTTGTTGTTGATTCTTCACAAAAAAATACAGTTTTATATCTTTATGTTTGAAGCCTGAAATGTGGCAAAAGGTCGCAAAGTTCAAGGGGGCCAAATACTTTTGCAAGGCACTGTATATATTTACGCTACGTGTGTCGTCTTGATCGCTGGTGAAAAGTGAATTTCTTTTGTAGAATTGTCCATCTCTCTCCCTCTCTCTCTTGTTTGTGGTTAGAGGGTATTGTTCAGAGTGACATTTGTTATAGAATGGATGTTTCGGCGGTTGTCGTTCTTCACGTTCAATGATACCGAATTCCTAGCTGCAGACAAGTAATTCAAATCAAAGACTTGTTCTTATTCTGTCGGTATCGATAGTCTAAGAGTTTAACCACGTGGTATGGTTAAAAGATTCAGCAATGGTCTACAACCTTTGTCCTCCTAATGGAGAAAAACATGGTCTGCAACCTTTAGCCATCTCGTAATTGAGGTAAGGTCGGTCTGCTGATCGAAAACCCGAGTGGGGTTTTTATTGGGAATGGCAGAAAAGGCTGTCCCAGGATGTCTGACCCTAACAGGGCTCAGGGGCGGTCCTCTGATTTAGTTCAAATCAAAAGGGAATTGTATTTTTCTTCATTTAAACAGTCCAAAATCATACAACACAATTATACAAACAGTATCATACTCACTCATTCATCTTATACAACAATTAGATGTAAACCTCATATCTGAGGCTATTATATAAACAGTGTTATGGTAATGTGGCCACACCGTCTCCCATGAGCTTTCCCAAGTTGTGACAAATGGACCAGTTCGTAGCTGGATTCTTCACCGATCTTTTATACTTTCTCCAGAACATGACATTTGTTCGTACCTCAAGTTCTGTGAGGTGGAAGGATTTCCTTTGTCCTCTATGAACGTTTACTCTCTCTCGACTATGTGTCCATGTGGAGATCCTCTCAGGAATTTACAACCTCTGACCACAGCAGCCTAGTTGAAGGAGGCAGGGAGAGGGGGATGGGGTTGCTATACCCAAAGAGGCCAACGTCATGACAAGTGGCTTTGGGACAAGTCTCTGAATGTCCTTGAGTTGCCCAGCCAGAGCCCGGACTTGAAGCCAATCAAACATATCTGGAGAGACTTGGTAATAGCTGTGCAGCCACACTCTCCATCCAACCTGACATAGCTTGAGAGGATCTGCAGAGAGGAACGGGAGAAACTCCCCAAATACAGGTGCGCCAAGCTTGTAGCGCCATACCCAAGAAGACTCAAGGCAGTAGTCGCTGTCAAAGGTGCTTCAACAAGTAAAGCGTCTGAATACACTTACACATTTATTCACATTAGTGTTTTCCCTGCCAAGATGTTTCCTTTCCTTTTAAAGTTTGTTTCTTAAATCCTTTGTTGTTGTAATGAATTCTTTACAGCCACTTTCATCATATTTTACATAACTTGCTCTTGAAACCTACTCCTGCATTCATCCCAGTTATCAGCAACAGAGCAATTACAACTGCAATAATACTGTCAATTAAAAAGTATATAACATAAACATGCAGTTGACATGGAGGCTATAGTGTAATGGAATGTTTTGCCATATGTGGTAGGTTTTGTGGGTAATACTATTAACACGCTGGGTGTCAAGTAGAGTGTTACTGAAACAGAAACTTCTGCTTAGAGCATTTCAATAATTGTGACCCAATATGTTTTTTTCGTGTTTAAAAATAAATAATTTAATCTCTTGACAGTTACCATCACTATTGCCTTTGAAACACACCCTGGACATCATACGGGAGCTCCCAGTACAAAATCTAAAGCCAGCGGTGGTCAAGATCTACGACTACTACCAGCCGAGTAAGTTTAAATCTAACCTTCCCCAATATGTATTTTTCCTTTTTAGTAACATTTGGTTACTTGTATTCATTTACTGAGACTTATCTGTCTTATGGTTTCATTCAGGTGACCAGGCAGAAACAGAATATGTCTTCCCTTGCAAGTAGGGGTTACAAACTGGTGAGCTATTTTAATTGTGAAAATATTGATGTTGAATTATTAGATTTAAAATAACTGATCCATATACTATACATGCATACTCTATACATTATTTAGTTTAACTATGTTGATATTCCTTCTACCAAAAGTTGGTCAGTTTGTTAAAGCATTCATTCCTTACATGTACAGTATATATTCACTCCTCTGCAGATGTAAGAAGAACATGACATTCACAGAAGTCACACCTGCAAACCTTGACATATCTTTCAAGATCAAAAGTAAAATATGTAACTGGAATTAAAGTTTTCCATTATAACCCTATTCTTGAGCATTTTTTCCAGACAGTTTTGTGACACTATGGCAAGCAAGTGCAGGCTCAGGAGACAAGGTGAATAGTGAAAGGCTTTGTGTAAGACAGTGGGTCTCATCCTGGGGTACCTGGCCTATCCACAGGGGGTACTTGGGAAGACTCATGGGCAGTGCAATATGTGATTGGTGATACAGTAAACACAAAAGTTTAGAACCACTGTAGTAGTAACAGAATCTACACACGAACGGTTTATGACCATGATTTACGACCTAAATGTTAAAGGTCACGTACACCAGGGGAGAATATCCAGAGGAGGAAGGGGAATTTCATACAAATAAAAATGGTAAAACATTACAAAAGTTATCCTGTTTAGATAAAATGTTACGAAATATATTCACGTCACCAAATAAGGTATTAAAACACACTGTTCTGCAATGAATGTCCACAGTAGCCTCAACAGGACAGCTTGCTTCCGTCCTCCTCTGGGTACACTGACTTCAATACAAAACCTTGGAGGCTCATTGTTCTCACCCCCTTCCATAGACTTACACCGTAATTATGACAACTTCCAGAGGACGTCCTCCAACCTATCAGAGCTCTTGCAGCAGGAACTGACATGTTGTCGACCCAACCAAAGGATCAGAGACTTAAAGAGAGAGAGAGACAATAGTTGAAAAGTTTTGAAGAAATTAACTTAATCAAATGAAGGAGAAGCAAGTAGGTTTCACTTACTTAGCAAGCAAATGCAGCTAGCTAGTATAGCCTACTCAAAACACCCTCAGAGGGATGCTATGGTAGCTAGCTGGCTATGACTATCCAACACAACACTGGAACTCTTCCAAGTCGAGGTAAGCTTTTGGTGTTACTAATTTATTGCCACTTGGGCGCACAGGTGTAACTGCTGAACTGATAACTGACTATACACTGTAAAGTTACTGCATGATTGTAGCGGGTTTACGAACACATTAGTTCTATTAGCTATGTTGACTATGACGTTACTTTAGCTAATATGGGGACAACGATGTAGGCTGTGTAGTGGTTATGACATGGTTTGACTTGGAAAGCTTTTTTCGCCTGGTCACATACAGCTGATCTGTTGTGTATTGAAATCTACAAACTAAGGGAAAAGGTGAGAGGAGAGCGCATAGATGCAAGAAGGAATATAACATGGCTGCTATGAATGTGAACTGTGTTCACACGTGACCAGGGGTTTATTCATTCCTCCGATTCTGTTGTAAAACATTTTTTAAACGAAAGCAAATGGAACGAAACTGGGATCAACATACCAAAACAGGGGATAAACATACCTGAATTTGTCCAATAGAAACTGTTTGCAGCTATTGGCCTAATGACTGTCTGTCCATGTGTCACTGTCAGTGTATGTAAACTTCTGACCCAGTGGGAATGTGATGAAAGAAATAAAAGCTGAAATAAATCATCCTCTCTAATATTATTCTGACATTTCACATTCTTAAAATAAAGTGGTCTTAACTGACCTAAGACAGGGAATTTCTACTAAGCTTAAATGTCAGGAATTGTGAAAAACTGAATTTACATACGCCTTAGCCAAATACATTTAAACTTCCGACTTCAACTGTACGTACATATACGTTATAGATATATATGTACATGTGTATGGTGGAGATAGAGGAGCAGGCGAATGTGTTTGGTGAAAAGTATATTTCTTTACTCAAGAATGTGAGTGTTGATTGATGTACTGTATATGTATATTCTAAACAAATGTGTGTGTGATTATGTGTCTAGTACACACTCAGGTTAAATATGTATGTATGTATTGGTTTGTGTAAGACCATTTGTATGTGTGGGTTTAAATATTAAAGTGTGAGAGTGTGAGGTAGCTGGGTCTGGGTGGGATAGCTCAGGGCTATGTGAGATAAGAGTGAGTAAAGTAAACAGACTTTTTAATTCACCTTTATTTAACCAAGTAGGCCAGTGCAACATGGCCAAGATAAAGCAAAGCAGTGTGACACAAACAACAGAGTTACACATGGGATAAACAAACGTAGAGTGAAAAACACACTAGAAAAATCTAGATTCAGTGTTTGCAAATGTAGTAAGATTAGGGAGGTAAGGCAATAAATAGGCCATACTGGTGAAATAATTTCAATTCAATTTAACATTAACACTGGAGTGATAGATGTGCAGAAGATGATGAGCAAGTAGAGATACTGGGTTGCAAAGAGCAACAAAGAAATAACAATATGGGGATGAGGTAGTTGGGTGGGCTATTTACAGATGGGCTGTGTACCGGTAAAATGATCGGTAAGCTGCTCTGACAGCTCATGCTTAAAGTTAGTGAGAGAGATGTGTCACGACCTGACCTTAGTATTCTTTGTTTTCTTTATTATTTTGGTTAGGTCAGGGTGTGACATGGGTGATGTATGTGTTTTTGTACTTTCTCGGGGATTTGTATGTTTATGGGGTTGTTTACTATCTAGGTGTTTTGTATGTCTATGGTTGCCTGGATTGGTTCTCAGAGGCAGCTGTTTATCGTTGTCTCTGATTGGGAACCGTATTTAGGCAGCCATATTCTTTGGGTAATTCGTGGGTTATTGTCTTTGTCTAGTTGCCTGTGTCTGAACTTTTGTATGATAGCTTCACGTTCGTTTTGTTATTTTGTATAGTTTGTTTTGTGTCCGTCTTTATTAAAAGTAACATGTATTCATATCACGCTGTGCCTTGGTCTCCTCCATTCAACGAACGTGACAAGATGTCTCTGGCTTCAGTGATTTTTGCAATTCGTTCCAGTCATTGGCAGCAGAGAACTGGAAGGAAAGACAGCCAAAGCAGGAGTTGGCTTTGGGGATGACCAGTGAAATTTACCTGCTGGAGCATGTGCTAGGGTGTTGCTATGGTGACCAGTGAGCTGAGATAAGGCGGGGCTTTACCTAGGAAAGACTTTTCAATGACCTGGAGCCAGTGGGTTTGGCAACAAATATGTAGTGAGGGCCAGCCAACGAGAGCATACAGGTTGCAATGGTGGGTAGTATATGGGGCTTTGGTGATGAAATGGATGGCACTGTGATAAACTACATCCAGTTTCCTGAGTAGAGTGTTGGGGGCTATTTTGTAAATGACATCGCCGAGGTCAAGGATCGTTAGGATAGTCAGTTTTACGAGGGTATGTTTGGTGGCATGAGTGAAGGAGGCTTTGTTGTGAAATAGGAAGCCGATTCTAGATTTAATTTTGGATTGGAGATGTGAGTCTGGAAGGAGAGTTTACAGTCTAACCAGACACCTAGGTATTTGTAGTTGTCCACATATTCTAGGTGTCACGAGGGACTGGGTGTGTGAGGTAAGAATCAGGCACAGAGAGTTCCAAAGGGAGAAGTGCACTTTAATCTGGCACCAAAATACAACGCCCAAAACACAGGGTACACGGTCCGGAGCACTAACACACCCAACGACACAACACGTAACACATAATTAATCCCGCACAAAACAAGGGTGGGTTTACTAGGCTTAAATTAAGGAAGCACATCAGGAAAACACAATTAGACACAGGTGCAAATAATAAGACAAAACAAACAGGAAAAGGGATCGGTGGCGACTAGTAGGCCGGTGACGACGACCGCCGAGCACCGTCCGAACAGGCAGGGGAGCCAACTTCGGGAGTCGTGACAGAACCCCCCCCCCGGCTCCCGCAGCGCGCCGCCACCGGCCTGGAGGGCGAGGCGCCGGGTGATCCGGGTGGAGGCGGTGGAAGTCTCTCAGGAGTGAAGGGTCCAGAATGTCCCCCACCGGTACCCAGCACCTCTCCTCCAGACCGCTGTGGTCAGAGAGACGTCGTAAATTCCTGAGGATCTCCTCATGGCCACACAGTACAGAGAGAGCAAATTTTCATAGAGAACAAAGGAATTTCTTCCACCTCACAGAACTTGAGGTACGAACAAATGTCATGTTCTGGAGAAAGTATAAAAGTATAACGCTAATAGCCTCAGATATGAGGTTTACATCTAATTGTTGTATAAGATGAATGAGTGAGTATGATACTGTTTGTAAAATTGTGTAATATGATTTTGGACTGTTTAATGAAGGAAAATACAATTCCCTTTTGATTTGAACTAAATCAGAGGACCGCCCCTGAGCCCAGTTAGGGTCTGGCATCCTGGGTCAGCCCTGTCTGCAATTCCGAATAAAACCCAACTTTGAGAAATTATCAACCAGACCATGTTTTTCTCCATTAGGAGAGGGCAAAGGTTGTAGACCATTGCTGAATCTTTTAACCATACCACGTGGTTAAACTCTTAGACTATCAATACCGACAGAATAAGAACAAGTCTTTGATATTAATTACTAGTCTGCAGCTAGGAATTCGGTATCATTGAACGTGAAGAACGACAACCGCCAAAACATCTATTCTATAACGAATGTCACTCTGAACAATACCCTCTAACCACAAACGAGAGAGAGGGGGAGAGAGATGGACAATTCTACAAAATAAATTAACTTTTCACCAGCGATCAAGACGACACACGTAGCGTAAATATATATATTGATTGCAATTGTTCCCGAATAAGAGAGCGTTCATGTGCAAAGGATTAGCATTTCAATTGTTATAATTATCACTCTGTAGTGACTTCTTAGTCAACCCCCACTTCCCCTTTTGTCTAACAATCTCCTATCATTTCTTGTAACCATATTTACTGTTTGTTTATGCATTTCTGTGAATTACTTAGTTCAATTATTTATTTATTACTAAGACAATTGATGTATGGATGACTCATAGTGAAGGCTGGGTTCGTGCAGATAACCAACAATTTACGACGTTTGGAATGAGACTAACGTGAGGTAAAGTAAATAATTTATTAATTCGAAGACTAATTGATCAGATAAAATATCTGAAAAGTTATTTTAGGAAATTATAACTTTGTAATCTGAATATTTTTCCTTGGTGCCCCGACTTCCTAGTTAATTACAGTTACATGATTAATAAGTTGATCGCGTAATACTAATTACAGAGAATCTTTGATAAATATAAAACTTCAATTAAATGATAGTAAAGACACGATACTTGATTAGGCCCATAAGCACGTGCGTACATAGGAGGTCCCGTAATGGGAAGAAATTTAATCTACTTTCATTCCTGAGTATACAGTGCATTTGAAAAGTATTCAGACCCCTTGACATTTGTCATTTTGTTACGTTATAGCCTTATTCTTAAATGTATTAAATGTTTTTTTTTCCCCCATCATCAATCGACACAGAATGGCCTATAATAACAAAGCAATAACAGGTTTTTAGAATTTTTTTGCAAATGTTTTTAAAATGAAAAACATTAACATAAGTATTCAGATCCTTTACTCAGAACTTTGTTGAAGCACCTTTGGCAGTGATTACAACCTCAAATCTTCTTGGTTATGTTGCTACAAGCTTGGCACACCTGTATTTGGTGAGTTTCTCCCATTCTCCTCTGCAGATCCCCTCAAGCTCTGCCAGGTTGGAAGGAGACTCAGAGACTTGTCCCGAAGCCACTCCTGCGTTGTCTTGGCTGTGTGCTTAGGGTCATTGTCCTGTTGGAAGGTGAACCGTCCCCATAGTCGGAGGTCTGAGCACACTGGAGCAGGTTTTCATCAAGGATCTCTCTCCATTTATCTTTCCCTCAATCCTGACTAGGCGCTTTGTCCCTGCTGCTGAAAAACTTCCCCACAGTATGATGCTGCCACCACCATGCTTCAACGTAAGGATGGTGCCATGTTTCCTCCAGACGTGACGCTTGGAATTCAGGCCAAGGAGTGCTGTAGAGATGGTTGTCCTTCTGGAAGGTATCTCCCATCTCCACAGACAAACTCCGGAGCTCTGTCAGATTGACCATCGGGTTCTTGGTCACCTCATTGACCAAAGCCCTTCTACCCCAATTGCTCAGTTTAGCCGGGCAGCCAGCTCTAGGAAGAGTCTTGGTGGTTCTAAACTTCTTCCATGTATTAAGAATGATGGGGACTTTCAATAATGCAGAAAATTTTTGGTACCCTTCCCCAGATCTTTGCCTCGACACAATCCTGTCTCGGAGCTGAACGTACAATTCCTTTGACCTCATGGCTTATCTCACCACTACGCCTCTCTAAACTCACTATGTCTCTCTAAACAATAGAAGGGTTTATTTTACCCAGGACTGAGAGAGAAATTCGATCAGACCCATCTACCACATTCTTGGGGAGTTGCAGTTCCACCTCCTCTGTCAGAGTTTCTCCTGTGGACACAGATGATAAGATGAATGGAGATGATCAGTTCAATCAAAGTGAACATTCAACATTCATGCATTACTGACCAGTTGGACACAGCAACCAGTTATTCTCTCTTCCCTCCGCCTGAGAGAGAGTGATAGAGCACAGAGAGAGGAGAGAAAGTAGAGAATTGGAGGAGATGAATAGAGAGGGAGATACTTTTCAGTCAGAGGCAGTTACACAAAATGGTATATGTACAACCTAACACTAAGTTCCACCACAACAATAGGCTACATACCTTCACCAGCAGGCTCTGTGTGACTTTGTAGATGCGTCCTCTCTCCTTTACTTTCACAATCTCATTGTCACACACAGCGTGGGACTGGACAGGCTCTGGATGTTAAAATCCCCTACACACACATTGACAGACCGAGTGCAGCACAGGTTACACAACATCCAATACCTGACTGAGAGTACACAACTCAGATTGACATCCATTCTGCTGTTTGAACAGTTGAATGGAGACTGGTGACTTACCCAGGACAGAGGGTGCCATTGTCCAACTGAAGGTCTTTCGTCCATTGGCACACAAGCATGATGAATACTGGACATCATTCAGGGGTGTGAGAGTGTAGTCTAAGGAAGGAGCCGCAGTCACAGAAACCTGCCCAAGAGGAACACTTGTAAGATAACATGGAAAACCCAAGACTGATACACTGGGTGTAATAAAAAATAAATAAACACTGACTAGGCAAACTGCAACAAAACACAACATTTTATACAACTCGAGAAACTCATGAAACAACTCAAGAAACGATCATGATGCAGTGCCGTACCATGATGCACTTGGACCAGTAGTTGAACACAGTGGCCTTCAGCTCAAAATGCTCTCCACGGATGATGGCGTAAGGCAAGGGGAGTTCCGGGAAGAATTGCTGTAAAACTGTACGTTTTACCGGAGCAGCCAGACCGAAACCACCAGGGGCCAGGCAGAATGCCTCTGACTCCCAGGAGGTGATGGTGTCTGGAACCTTAAGGGGCACATCTGCTGATCCAGACTCCCTGTAATGCAGAGGTCAGAGTTCAAACAGAAAGCCACTAAGTGTCCCATAGAGAACAATGGAGTATGACTTACAAATTCTTTGAACAATGTTTCTTTAGATTTTTAAAATGTATTTAAGCTTGCTCCATTGAGGACCTCTTTCCTAAGAGAAATCTGGCCGAGGGAAAAGTGGGCCAAGTTGAGCCAAAGGGGTAAATTGAGCCTCCCTTGTTTCTAGGAAACCATACACAAAATGAATCATTTGACCAAATCTTTAGGAAGAGGACATCATTTCATGGAGTCTGTGAAGGAAGAAACCACATGGAAAAAGTTGGTTCCAAAAAACAGATTTTCACCAGGTCAAATTCATTGTGTTAGCGGTTTCACTATGTTCGTATCTAAACCAAAGTAGATAATTGCAATATTGTTCTATACATCAGTTGGGATCTCTATAAACTTCAATTTGATGTCCTAAACCTAGCATGAAAGTGCATCATTGTGGCTGTGTGGGCTAATATAGTCAAAATATGTCTTGGGTTAAGTTGAGTCGATCGCCATGTGGTAAGTTGAGCTTCCTAGACATAATGCAAGGCAATATAGGTTTACAGGTTTATTTCCATGCAATATTTCAAGAGGGAAATGTCTTATCTTACCGTTGTCACTGTTGACTGTATTTCAGGGCTGTCTTCGATGTTCACTTGGTTCTAGCTTCAGCAATGCAATACGTATGTATTTTCTTTCTCATTGTTAGGTCATGAGGATTATTTTTCACAGTATACTCATCTGTTCATCATCTCATTATGAATGTTTTCATGTTTTTTGTGTGTGTTGTCAACGACAGGGCTCTATAGTATCTGTCTTGTCGGTGTATCTGTTTGTGTTATCTTGATGGTTCTGTTACTCTTTCTCTAAATGGATTTGTGTTTGACTACATCTACATTAGCTCAATAAATTATTAGGAGATATTCATAATGGAGATTATAGCCAGGACCAGTGGTGATTTTAGCATGTAAATCTTGGTGGGGCAAACAAAAACAATTGCCACCAAAGACACTACACTAAATAACACATTAATTGCACTATAACAGTGACAAGCGGTGCCTACAAACTGTTAGGGCCTACATAAAGCTGTCCAAACAGCAGAGCTTTCTTTCCAGCACAATGGAGTGAGTCCTTAACACCAATACACCTGGCTGAATCCTTACCACCGCTACACCTGGCTGAATCCTTACCACCGCTACACCTGGCTGAATCCTTACCACCGCTACACCTGGCTGAATCCTTACCACCGCTACACCTGGCTGAATCCTTACCACCGCTACACCTGGCTGAATCCTTACCACTGCTACACCTGGCTGAATCCTTACCACCGCTACACCTGGCTGAATCCTTACCACCGCTACACCTGGCTGAATCCTTACCACCGCTACACCTGGCTGAATCCTTACCACCGCTACACCTGGCTGAATCCTTAACACCATTACACCTGGCTGAATCCTTAACACCGCTACATCAGCGGAGCCTTGTCTGGCAGCAAAACAATCAATTCAGCCTCGTTTACTGCCTTTTTAAAAACATAGCTGATATGGTTGACTTGCTTAAACAAATGTGGTTTTTACTGACAATTGAAATGTACAAACTATGGCATAAGGGAATGATGAGCGGATGAGGCATTCCGTTATTTCGATTAAGACATTAATGAGTGAGAGACGACAGACGTAGTCAGTATAACTATGTGTTCAGCACTTTTGAAATGTACAGTGACAGAATGCAGAACATGGGCTGCTCTTACAGTATTTTCCCTGTACTCGGAGTCAGAACCATAGGATAAATAAGCATATAATCAATGAAACCTCTTACAATATTAGATGATGACATTTCTGAAAAACAGGTTATATGTGCAGCACCACCGAGTCAGAACAGTAATGTTAGGCTAAATTAAGTGGTGAAAATAGACCAAATTATTAGGGTGAGGCATTACAGTATACATATCTCCCTGGAATATTACATCATTTATGCAGCAGCATATAAGACATTTTGGGACTCACCCTGTTGTGCGTGGCGGTCCTTTGTTGGCAAATGTTGTCTTCAAAGAAAGAGAAAGATTTACAATTCCGAGTTGGATGACCGTTCAAAACGTATTTTCTCAGTCTGAGAGGCGTTTATTCCCAACTTCCAAGGTTAGCCACGGTCACCAATTCTTTCCAAACAACTCAACTTGTTGTGTAATGTTTATGTCCAATGGCTGATGACCACCGATATGTTTTATCTATAATTTCAATTTATTATTTATCTTCATATGACAAGGATTAGAAAGGATTTGCCAGTAGATTTTTTACTTGATTTATGATGATGACTGCTAGCTAAGATTTTGAAAGTAAGACGTTGATGATGATCAGTCCAATCAAAGCAACTGTAGATATAACATGATTTGACATAATTTTATCTGTGTGCAATGACCTTGAGCCTTCTTGGAAGGGCATTTCTAATCTAAGTCTATGGCAGGTCCCAAAGGGCTCACATTCCTGATGTCTACCCTTAAAGGCGGGTGATGTAGTGTCCCCATGAGTGACAGAACACTGAGCCAATCACGGTGCAATGCTACTATTTTCTGGAGGCCTGCCCAACCACCACAGAAATCACTGAGCAAGGCTGAAACACCTGCATTTGGAAGCTTCCTGTAAGCGGCTTTATGAACTCAATGATATATATATTTTTTTAATTGTTTGCAAACTGATGTGACACGTATGAAAAAAATAACATGCAAAACAGCATATTGCAGCTCTCTGGAACTTAACAAAAACACTCTTTGATATGGTTGGATAGGACAGGTACACCCACAGGTACTAATTGCCCAGGAAGAGACTCACTGTCTTACATAAAGCCTTTCAATATCCCCCTTGTCTCCTGAGCCTACACCTTGGACACTAATTTCTTGCCATAGTGTGACATCAAAACCTACACGCAAAACGATCTGGAAAAAATGCTCAAGAATAGGGATTTCATTAAAAACTTTAATTCCAGTAATTTTACATCCTTTACTTTAGAGCTTGAAAGATGCCTCAAGGGTTGCATGTGTGACCTCTGTTAATGTCATTTTCTTCTTACATCTTCAAAGCGGCATATACAATGAATGTAAAGAATTCTCTAACAACAATAGCCAGCATTTAGGTCAATTAATAAAGGAATATTACATATAGTATAAGGGTCAGGCCAGCTAAATAAAATGACTAATTCAACATCACCAATCATTCTAGATTTCAAATAGGACACCAGTTTGTAACCTCTACTTGCAGGGGAAGACATATTCTGTCTCTGCCTGGTCACCTGAATAAAACCATAAGACAGGTAAGTCTCTGTAAATGAACTAAATGTTACTAAAAATGAGAGGGAAAAATACATATTGGGGAAGGTTAGATTTAAACTTACTCGGCTGGTAGTAGTCGTAGATCTTGACCACCGCTGGCTTTAGATTTTGTACTGGGAGCTCCCGTATGATGTCCAGGGTGTGTTTCAAAGGCAATAGTGATGGTAACTGTCGAGAGATTAAATTATTTATTTTTTAAACACGAAAAAAACATATTGGGTCACAATTATTGAAATGCTCTGAGCAGAAGTTTCTGTTTCAGTAACACTCTACTTGACACCCAGCGTGTTAATAGTATTACCCACAAAACCTACCACATATGGCAAAACATTCCATTACACTATAGCCTCCATGTCAACTGCATGTTTATGTTATATACTTTTTAATTGACAGTATTATTGTAGTTGTAATTGCTCTGTTGCTGATAACTGGGATGAATGCAGGAGTAGGTTTCAAGAGCAAGTTATGTAAAATATGATGAAAGTGGCTGTAAAGAATTCATTACAACAACAAAGGATTTAAGAAACAAACTTAAAACGAAAGGAAACATCTTGGCAGGGAAAACACTAATGTGAATAAATGTGTAAGTGTATTCAGACCCTTTACTTGTTGAAGCACCTTTGACAGCAACTACTGCCTTGAGTCTTCTTGGGTATGGCGCTACAAGCTTGGCGCACCTGTATTTGGGGAGTTTCTCCCGTTCCTCTCTGCAGATCCTCTCAAGCTATGTCAGGTTGGATGGAGAGTGTGGCTGCACAGCTATTACCAAGTCTCTCCAGATATGTTTGATTGGCTTCAAGTCCGGGCTCTGGCTGGGCAACTCAAGGACATTCAGAGACTTGTCCCAAAGCCACTTGTCATGACGTTGGCCTCTTTGGGTATTGCAACCCCATCCCCCTCTCCCTGCCTCCTTCAACTAGGCTGCTGTGGTCAGAGGTTGTAAATTCCTGAGAGGATCTCCACATGGACACATAGTCGAGAGAGAGTAAACGTTCATAGAGGACAAAGGAAATCCTTCCACCTCACAGAACTTGAGGTACGAACAAATGTCATGTTCTGGAGAAAGTATAAAAGATCGGTGAAGAATCCAGCTACGAACTGGTCCGTTTGTCACAACTTGGGAAAGCTCATGGGAGACGGTGTGGCCACATTACCATAACACTGTTTATATAATAGCCTCAGATATGAGGTTTACATCTAATGTTGTATAAGATGAATGAGTGAGTATGATACTGTTTGTATAATTGTGTTGTATGATTTTGGACTGTTTAAATGAAGAAAAATACAATTCCCTTTTGATTTGAACTAAATCAGAGGACCGCCCCTGAGCCCAGTTTGGGTCAGACATCCTGGGACAGCCTTTTCTGCCATTCCCAATAAAAACCCCACTCGGGTTTTCGATCAGCAGACCGACCTTACCTCAATTACGAGATGGCTAAAGGTTGCAGACCATGTTTTTCTCCATTAGGAGGACAAAGGTTGTAGACCATTGCTGAATCTTTTAACCATACCACGTGGTTAAACTCTTAGACTATCGATACCGACAGAATAAGAACAAGTCTTTGATATTAATTACTAGTCTGCAGCTAGGAATTCGGTATCATTGAACGTGAAGAACGACAACCGCCAAAACATCCATTCTATAACAAATGTCACTCTGAACAATACCCTCTAACCACAAACAAGAGAGAGAGGGAGAGAGATGGACAATTCTACAAAATAAATTAACTTTTCACCAGCGATCAAGGCGACACAGATAGCGTAAATATATATTGATTGCAATTGTTCCCGAATGAGTGAGCATTCATGTGCAAAGGATTAGCATTTCAATTGTTATAATTATCACTTTGTAGTGACTTCTTAGTCTTAGCCAAACAGTTCAATCTTGGTTTCATCAGACCAAAGAATCTTGTTTCTCATGGTCTGAGAGTCTTTAGGTGCCTTCTGGCAAACTCCAAGAGGGCTGAAATGTGCCTTTTACTGAGGAGTGGCTTCTGTCTGGCTACTACCATAAAAGCCTGATTGGTGGAGTGCTGCACAGATGGTTGTCCTTCTAGAAGGTTCTCCCATCTCCACAGAGGAACTCTGGCGTTCTTTCAGAGTCACCATCGGATTTTTGGTCACCCCCCTGACCAAGGCCCTACTCCCCCGATTGCTCAGTTTGGCCAGGTGGCCAATTAAGAATGATGGAGGTCACTGTGTTCTTGGGGACCTTCAATGTTGCAGACTTTTTTTGGTACCCTTCCCCAGATCGGTGCGTCAACACAATCCTGTCTCGGAGCTCTATGGACAATTCCTTCGACCTCATGGCTTGGTTTTTGCTCTGACATGCAATGTCAACTGCGGAACCTACTATAGACAAGTGTGTGCCTTTCCAAATCATGTCCAATCAATTGAATTTACCACAAGTGGACTCCAATCAAGTTGTAGAAACATCTCAAGGATAATCAATAGAAACAGGATGCACCTGAGCTCCAATTTTGAGTCTCAGAGCAAAGGGTCTGAATACTTATGTTAATAAGGTATTTCAATTTTTAATAAATTAGCAACATTTTCTAAAAACTTGTTTTCTCTTTGTCATTATAGGGTAGGAAAAAAAAGGCTGTAATAAACTGTGGAAAAAGTCAATACTTTCCAAATGCACTGTATGTCACCACAAGTACATCAAAATATATATACAGTGACTAGTGAAAGTCTACACACTCCTTGCACATTTTGCTGCCTTATATTAGATTTTTTCCTATCCTTGCCAAATTTTCCAAGAGAGAGAGAACACATACACTAAAACAAAAACGAATACATTAAACTTTTTGTGCAGGTTTAACCTCTTTCTTGCTCTGTATTTTCTTGCTTGAGAATCTGCTATTTTCTAAGAAGCAATTATTTTATTGACCATTTTAATTGAAAACAATCACATTTCCAAAGTGAAAGAAAATTCACAACCAAATTTACTGATCTTGACCAATTTTGACAACAACAATGAACATATGTTGCCCTAAGAGTTGTGCAAAGTTGATAGAATGGATATTTTGGTTTTGGTCTCACCTCTGTCAAGTACATTAACACATGGTCATCTTCAGTATCAACACGATCCACTAGAAATGACCTCCTCAGCTGTGAAGACATGCCATACATGTTATTCATCTTGCATTGACAACAAAGTTCATTTTCATGTGAAAGAGGCAAGAGCTACAATACATGGAAAAAGGCCACAGGTAACACCATAAAAGTATGTTATGACAAAAAAAAAACTTACCCTCTCCAAAGAGTCTGGGTCTGGAGCAAATCCAGACAGCATTTTCAAATCCACAATAATCATATTGGTGGTCAGCTCCTTTCCAGAATATCTGTGAAAGAAAAGAGGCCCCTGACATCAAAGTTTGATTTTGACAAGTGCTTGTAAAAATCAAATGAATGGATACTTTGATTATTTTACCAATAAAAATACCAGGTTTCCTGATGTTTTCTTACTGTTAGGTACAAACTAGAAATTAAATAACCTATACATATAGTGCCCTCTAATTATTGGGACAGTGAAGCATTTTTTTAACAAACAATGACTATGAGGTTAAAGTGCAGACTGTCATCTTTAATTTCAGTGTATTTGCATCCATACCGGGTGAACCGTTTGGAAATTACAGCATTTTTTCTACATAGTCCCCCCATTTTAGGGGACCAAATGTAGGCTATTAGGATAAATGTACATATGTGTATTAAAGTAGCATAAAGTTAAGTATTTGGTCCCATATTCAGAGCATATAATGACTACATCAACCTTGTCACAACAAATGTGTTGGATTCATTTGCTGTTTGTTTTGGTTGTGTTCCATATTATTTTGTGCCCAATAGAAATGTATTGTGTCATTTTAGAGTAACTTTAATTACAAATAAGAATATAATATTTTTTCTAAACACATCTATATTACAGACACAAAAGTTACAGATGCTAAAATATCACCCCCCCATTTTTTCTTCTGTTATTGTAATGGTGAGAGGTTAGCATGTCTTGGGGGTATGATATTTGTGCGTCTGTAACGGTCTCACTCATCATCATTCACTATTCATTCAGGATTATCTGTAATCATGGTAGCATCCACATTAATATGCACGTTTTTAGAAACATGTTCTATTCTTATTTCCAATAAAAGTGACTCCAAAATGACAATACATTATTTACCATTCATTTCTATTGGGCACAAAATAATCTGAAACCAACAGAAAATGCATCCAACGAATTTGTAGAGTGAATATGGGACCAAGTACTTCATTTTTTACTACTTTAATACACATAAGTGAATTTGTCCCAATACTTTTGGTGTCCTAAAATAGGTGGACTATGTACAAAAAGTGCTGTAAATACCCTGACTTCAAATCCACACTTTTGGATTATAGAGCCAAAATAAGAAAAACATGTTTCTTAGTCGCAATAATTATGAAGGGCACTGTAGGTATAAAAACACCAATAGAATTGGGTCAAAAACATTTTTAGACATGCTCTATAATAACACTTTGAAGTGTCATCAATGACCTGATTGAAATAAAGCTTCAGTAAACGCAAATGTGTCATTCATTCTTACTGAGACTCGAGGTTCAGCGTGACTCTGGGTCTTAAAGAGTTGCTGTTGCAGTCCACCTCTGTCTTCACCTGGATGCTGAGCGTTGTGCTGTCAGTAGGAGTAGGGATGTTGTAGTGGAGCGCCACCTGGGAAAGAGGGAAGAAGTGGTCAGGGGAACAAGGTTGTCTAAAAATATACATTTTACAAGCTTGATTTTTTAAAACTTTTCATAAACTAGATATCAAGCCAGACAAAGCTTCTTTAATGTTTGGACTTCACAGTAATATATAAATCAGATCTTGCAACATAGGATTGGGAGGAGTGTCTTCACTGACCTGCACTGATGCACAAGCACTGCCCTTCACTTCCACCGTGTACTTCCCTTCTGTGTCCTGCAGCGCACTCTCCTGGTAGAGAAGCTTGTTGTTTTGGTTCACATTGAAGAGGTGCTGTCCCCCACTGGGAGACTGTACTGTCACTGTGCTGGTGCCCTCTCTACTGAACACCCTGGTGGAGTAGAGAGCCAGGGCCTGGAGGGCTACCACTGTGTCCTAAACACAAACAACAGACAAATGTGTTCAAAATGAATGGCGCTATCCCATTTTACAGAAAGGTTCATTTAAACATTAGTTCAGTTCAAGAGTGGCTATTTCTCATATCCATTCATTATCATTTATTGCCTCCATTTCAGCGGAAGTTAGTTCCACCTGGCTTGACATGACAAGAAGCACATAACATGCCTGTGGTGAAATCAAGGTAATAATGCCTCATTACTAGTGCACAGCACAGGGTGCCATTTCGGACCAAATGTGTTTTGGAAGTATACCTGTGTGGAAGAGAAGCCTCCGTAGGCGTTCTGCTGCCTCACCAGCCACCTGACGATGTGGGAGGCATAGCCCAGGTCAGTGGTAGACAGAGGGGAGGCACTGAGGGAAGCCAGCAGAACGTAGGAGCTGATCTCCACTGCCAGGGAGGCTGAGGTCTCTGAGGAGGTCTGAGTCCAGTGCAGGAGACCCCCTGAGGGATGAGGAACACACAGAGACAGAGAGAGACACAGAGCCTAGCTTATTCATCATTATACATAATATGACAGACACCTGAGTTCTTTGAAATACTAATTTAATTGAGACTAATGTGCCAGATTTGCGGATGGTTTGCACTTTTGTGATTACTCCATTGCCCAGGTAATATCAATCAAGGCAAGACAGCACAAACCTCTCTGGATTACAACCAAATTATGTGAACTATATTACATATTTCATCCCTAAAAAAATACAACTTTTACATTACTGGGTAGTTTACCAATAAAATGGTCTGACGATGATGTGGAACTCATTCTTCAGATCAACCTCCAGTAACCACTAAAAAACATATACTCGGTATACATATCCAGAAAGAAAGAAATTCTCACTCCAATAAATGTTTATAGAAAGTTTGCAAAAATAGATAAGATCTTGCTACCATGGAAAGGAAAATACCTGTCTATTTGTGGAAAAATAACCCTGATTAACTCTTCAGTCATATCCCAGTTAACCTATTTGCTTATGGTCTTGCCTATACCTAGTGACCTGTCTTTAAAATTATTAGCAAAATAAATTCAATATTATTTGAAATGGCAAGCCAGACTTTGGAAAGTATTCAGACCCCTTGACTTTTTCCAAATGTTGTTACACTACAGCAATCTACACAAAATACCCCATAATGACAAAGCGAAAACAGGTTTAGACATTTTTGCAAATCTATTAAAAATAAACAGAAATACCTTATGTATGTATTCAGACCCTTTTCTATGAGACTCGAAATTGAGCTCAGATGCATTCTGTTTGACCGTCCTTGACCGTCCTTGAGATGTTTCTACAACTTGATTGTATTCCACCAGTGGTAAATTCAATTGATTGGACATGATTTGGAAAGGCACACACACTTGTCTATAATAGGTTCCGCAGTTGACAGTGCATGTCAGAGCAAAAACCAAGCCATGATGTCGAAGGAATTGTCTGTAGAGCTCCAAGACGTGATTGTGTTGAGGCACCGATCTGGGGAAGCGTACCAAAAAAAGGTCTGCAGCATTGAAGGTCCCCAAGAACACAGTGACCTCCATCATTCTTAAATGGAAGAAGCTTGGAACCACCAAGACCCTTCCTAGAGCTAGCTGCCCGGCCAAACTGAGCAATCGGGGAAGAAGGGCCTTGGTCAGGGAGGTGACCAAGAAACCGATGGTCACTGAAAGAACGCCAGAGTTCCTCTGTGGAGATGGGAGAACCTTCTAGAAGGACAACCATCTGTGCAGCATTGAATGTCCCCAAGAACACAGTAGTCTCCATCAATATTAAATGGAATAAGTTTGGAACCACCAAGACTCTTCCTAGAGCTGGCCACCTTCCAGAAGGACAACCATCTCTGCAGCACTCCACCAATCAGGCTTTTATGGTAGAGTGGCCAGACGGAAGCCACTCCTCAGTAAAAGTCACATGACAGCCCGCATGGAGTTTGCCAAAAGGCACCTAAAGACTCTCAGACCATGAGAAACAAGATTCTCTGGTCTGATGAAACCAAGATTGAACTCTTTGGCCTGAATGCCAAGTGTCACGTCTGGAGGAAACCTGGCACCATCCATACGGTGAAGCATGGTAGTGGCAGCATCATGCTTTGGGGATGTTTTTCAGCGGCAGGGAATGTGAGACTAGTCAGGATCGAGGCAAAGATGAATGGAGCAAAGTACAGAGAGATCCTTAATGAAAACCTGCTCCAGAGTAGTCACGACCTCAGACTGGGGTGAAGTTTCCCCTTCCAACAGGACAATGACCCTAAGCACGCAGGAGTGGCATCTGGACAAGTCTCTGAATGTCCTTGAGTGACCCAGCCAGAGCCCGGACTTGAACCCGATCTAACATCTCTGGAGAGACCTGAAAATAGCCGTGCAGCGACGCTCCCCATCCACCCTGACAGAGCTTGAGAGGATCTGCAGAGAAGAATGTTAGAAACTCCCCAAATACAGGTGTGCCAAGATTGTAACGTCATACCCAAGAATACTCTTGCCTGTACTCGCTGCCAAACATGCTTCAACAAAGTACTGATTAAAGGGTTTGACTACTTATGTAAATGTGATATCTAATTAATTTCTATTTCTAATTTCAGCAAAAATATTTAAAAAATTGTTTTTGCTTTTTCATTATGGGGTATTGTGTGTAGATTGATGTGGGTGGGAATGATTTAATCAATTTTAGAATAAGGCTGTAACCTAACAAACTGTGGAGAAAGTCAAGGGGTCTGAATACTTCCCGAAGGCACTGTATATAATGAATATGAATTCGGAGGACAGAAATGATTAAATATCAAAGCATCAAACCTCTCATTAAAGGCGTCAGTCATACAAAAGTTATACTTTGTTCCGAACTGGTTCTCTATCAGATTAGTAAGGATGTCTCACCCCATGTTCAATAATGGCCTATTCCCTTTATTCAGATTACAACCTCTCACTTTCGGTTATTTGAAAATTAAATAAATCTCCAAAATATCACAATTTTTAAAACAAGCCATAGAAAGTTGTTTGTAATTTCAGTTTAAACCACCAGAATAGACAGAACATATAATACAACAAATACTGTGGTTAAACTCAAATATACTAATTGATTAAAAAAACTACACATTAAGGAAAGAAATTCCACAAATGTACTTTAACAAGGCACACCTGTTAATTGAAATGCATTCCAGGTGATTACCTCATGAAGCTGGTTGAGAGAATACCAAGTGTGCAAAGCTGTCATGAAGGCAAAGGGTGGCTACTTTGAAGAATCTCAAATATAAAATATATTTAGATTTGTTTAACACTTTTTTGGTTACTACATGATTCCATACGTGTTATTTCATAGTTTTGATGTCTTCACTATTATTCTACATTCTACTTAGTATCAACACGATCCACTAGAAGTGAACTCCTCAGCTTTGAAGACGTCTTCACTATTATTGTACAATGTAGAAAATAACAACAACAAAAAGAAAACCCCTTGAATGAGTAGGTGTGTCCAAACTTTTGACTGGTACTTTATATATTTACAAAACAATATATAGGGGATTGGAAATAATGCAGACAATTACATTGATGGAAGCTACAATCTATCTGTAAGCTGATCTACCCCCCCCCCCCCCCCCCCCCCAAAAAAAGGATATGTCTCACTCTCTCGTATTGCGACCGTGTCCAGGTGCTGCAGAAGCTGGGCCCGGGTCTCCATGTCCCCTGCCAGGGTAAAGGTGTAGGCCAGCAGAGCAGTAGTGTAGGTGTTGGACAAATCACTGGTGGAGTTCTTCAGGCAAGACAAACTGCCGTACAAAACAGGATCCTGGAGCACAAAATAACAGAGCAGCACATTAAGAGACATGTTAGCCTGGTCTCAGATCTGCTAACGGTAACACCTATTCTTATGCTTATTTCTTTGGCTATTTCCAGATTAAAAATATTTTGTGGAGATGCTACTTACCGACACTGACATGTTGAGCTCCAGCATTGAAGCAGTGATGTAGGCCGTCAGTGTGACTTCATCCGTCACCCCACCCTATAAAACAATGTCAAAATACTACAATGTGTATTAAACTACAATTCTGTTGAAAGCATCATTCACAACTTCATGGCTGGTCTGATGAGACACACAACTACATCTTCTTCCATCTTCCTTCAGTTTATTATCAATTATACATTTGATATCAATAAGTACCTTCATTCTGTTATTAAAGAGTTTCCCCAATCTGACAAAACACCCATGTTTGCCTTGCTGACTTTCCAACCAACTCGTGGAATCTGTCATTTGCGCCGGGTCAATATAAATGAAAGACTGTGCTTTGCCAAAGGATCTCAAGACAAAAGCAGTCAGCCTGAGGAAAGAAAACTTGATTTGAATGTCCCGTCATAATACCCACATAAGGTTGTCAATAACATGACTTAGAGCTTGACATTACATGCAATGACAGCTTATTTGAACTGATGTCACATCCATGGTCTGTCAGAGACAATGCCATTTGATTGGTCAATACTTAATTGAAACAAACAGTTATAATGTGTTTACCAGTAGTTGAAAAACACTATACTCACCAAGTATTCCCCGAGCCTTGTCCAAATGTGCTGTATGCACCATCAAAATGCTTGTAGTTCAGCTGCCTTTGGTAACCTGTCGGTGTGTTTTTAGAGTGAACAATAAAGTGACCAAATGTTTTTTATAGTCACTGAGTGTCTGCCCTAAGTAGCACTCTATTCCGTATATAGTACACTACTTTTGCCAGGAAAAAATAAGTGCACTATGTAGGGAATAGGCAGGGTAGGGTAGATTACTTTCTAAAAGGTAATCCGTTACAGTTACTAGTTACCTGTCCATAATTGTCATCAGTAACATAAATTGTGGATTACCCAAACTCAGTAACGTAATCTGATTACTTTGTTACTTTTGGATGACTTTCCCCTTAAGAAGCATAGAAGATAAAGTATCCATCAAACACATTTGGTGACTTGTGGTCAGACATGCTCAGGTGGAACAAACTCAAACAGCCTTTTCAATGCTGAATTGAATGTCATTGAGGAAACAGGAAGGTGTCAATGTGTTTTTCAGCAGACATTCTTTCTGAATTTAAATTGGTAATAATCTAGATTTTGAAAAGTATCTGTAATCTGATTACAATATTTTAGCTGGTAGCTGATTACAGTGACTGTTTTTTTTGGTCATCAGATTACAAGGAACAGATTATAGATGTAATCAGTTACTCCCCAACCCTGGGTGTGCCATTTGGGATGCATCCTCAATATTCTCTGATCAAATTATTTCAGTGGGAAAACATCCCGAAGTCCCTACATGTGCTGGGTCAGTGAGGCACTGTCGATAAGACACTGTGATGTCATCTCTGCTGGAGCTCTATCATTTACATGATAGCAGGGTCACAGTCATTAGGGCACACTGTGGTGAAACGTAATTTTTTTTTATTCAATTTTTAAAAAAAAGGTTCTGATTGGACAAATCCAGCCCTGTTTCAGTCAGTTTTCTTCCGTTTGGTGTCTAATCAATACGATCTATATGTTGAGGGACTCTTACCACTAGTGAGGAACTTGTTAGCCTTGTCTCGAATTGCTGGAGTGAGCTGCTCTGTGTTCCTCAGGTACTCGAGTATGTAGATATTGGGGGCGAGGAGGGCCATATTCTGCTCTCCACACCCATACGGCATCTGCAGCAGTCCATCCAGGTTCTTGAGGGCCCGACCCAGGATGTCCCCTACAGAGAAACATGGGACTTCTGTAAGACTGACCTCTTTAGCAAACAGCAGCATTATCGCTGGAGAAGGGTTGCTTTTCCCACCACTATGCCTCAAAAAACTCACTACACCTCTAAATGATACAATGGTATATTACCCAGGACTGAGAGAGAAATTCGATCAGAACCATCTACCACATTCTTGGGGAGTTGCAGTTCCACCTTCTCTGTCAGAGTTTCTCCTGTGGACACAGATGATAAGATGAATGGAGATGATCAGTTCAATCAAAGTGAACATTCAACATTCATGCATTACTGACCAGTTGGACACAGCAACCAGTTGTAGGTGTCGGTCTTCTCTGTTCCCTCTGCCTGAGAGGAGAGGAGATTGTTTTCAGTCAAAGGCACTAGATGGTATCTGTACATCAGTAAGTTCCATAACAGCAGTAGACTACATACCTTCACTAGCAGGCTCTTTGTAACTGTGTCGATACGTCCTCTCTCTGGTACGTTCACAATCTCATTGTCACATGCAGTGTGGGACTGGACAGCCTCTGCACTAACGGACACATTCAAATCCCCTACACACACATTGACAAACAGAGCACAACACAGGTTACACAACATCCAATACGGTGACTGAGAGTACACAACTCAGATTAACATCCATTCAGCTGTTTGAACAGTTGAATGGAGACTGGTGACTTACCCAGTACAGAGGGTGCCATTGTCCAACTGAAGGTCTTTCGTCCATTGGCACACAAGCATGATGAATACTGGACATCATTCAGGGGTGTGAGAGTGTAGTCTAAGGAAGGAGCCGGAGTCACAGAAACCTGCCCAAGAGGAACACTTGTAAGAAAACATGGAAAACCTAAGACTGATACACTGGGTGTAATAAAACATGAATAAACACTGACTAGGCAAACTGCAACAAAACACAACATTTTATACAACTTGAGAAACTCATGAAACAACTCAAGAAACGATCATGATGCAGTGCCGTACCATGATGCATTTGGACAGGTAGTTGAACACAGTGGCCTTCAGCTCAAAATGCTCTCCACGGATGATGGAGTAGGGCAGGGTGAGCTCTAGGAAGAAAGGCTGGAAGACAGTGATCTCCACAGGAGGAGCCAGACCGAAGCCGTCAGGGGCCAGGCAGAATGCCTCTGTCTCCCAGGTGGTGATAGTGTCTGGGACTGTAAGGGGAATGTCTAGTGTTCCAGATTCCCTGTAATAAAGAAGTCAAAGGTCAAACAGAAAGCCACTAAGTGAAAATAGAAACATTTAGCCAAATGGGTAAATTGAGGCACACTTGTTTCTAGGAACCCATACACCAAATGTATAATTTGACCAAATATTTAGTAAGAGGTAATCATTTGATGGAGTCTGTAAAGGAAGAAACCACATGGAAAAAGTGGCAAGCAACTTATGTCAAAAAAACATATATTAATTTATTGTGTTATAGGTTTCATGATCCTTGTATCTAAAGCAGATAATTAAGATTGTTCTATACATAATTTGGGGTCTCTACAAGCTACATCGAATATATAGCACACTAGTTCCCAATTTGGAAATACTCACATTAATAAATAAAATAATGCTGTATTAGATTAATGTTTTTAAACGTTTTAAAATATCTGGTGTTAGGAGTGAAAGTAATCCAAAAGTAATTAAAAGGCAATCGGATTACGTTACTCATTTTGAGTAATCGATTACATTGCTGATGAATTTATTTTTCAAGTACTGTAACGGACTCCATTTTTCAAGTAATCCGCCCAAACCTTAATGCAAGATTATCGCTGGGATATGACGTAACAGGCCTGGCCTGTGTTAAAAGTGTTTGTTTTTTTTAAAGTACAAAGCGTTTGTTAGGTTTTAAAAAATGCTTAAAACGCTTAAAAGACAAAGATGTTGTGTTTGTGTTGAATTGTGTTTCGGAAATAGAGAGATATGAACCAAGTTACCATCCAACCGTCTTGCGCGCATAAAGTACGTCGGATAAAAAAATGTATGGCCTGATGGAAACAGATCATTTGTCTGTAAAAATGTTAAATTGTTGACCCAAATAAATATGCTAGACAAGGTGGGACCTTTTTGTGTCAGTAAAACAAATTATGCGAGAAATGGCGGTAGAAACGCTTTTATGCGCAAATATTGATATAATAACCATCATATCTAAGTAAAACTTGGAATCACGCGGTCCTCCCACTACGACTAGGGAAAGTATTAGGCTACAGATGAAATAAATTATGAAGAACTTCATAAAATGGTGATGGGGTTGATGCTCTTTTACAATAAATATTGAGGGTTTTATTCTGGTGACATGATGATCGATGCTTGGCCGTCATTTGACAAATAAAAATAATGTCCATAATAATCTCATCATATAGTACATTTGATGGAAACATCTCTGGTGGGCAAATATGCATGTTGTTTTTATGCAGAGTTTTTAAAATATTTGCATGGAAATCTGTCCCCAATCGGATGGAAACCTAGCTATGGTTTTAAAAAGGTAGTGGTAATATTTTGTTCAGTACAGAAATGTGTAGGCAGCTTACTTACCCTGTACTGTGGGGTAAATTGTGCCAAGAGTACATTTTTTGGGGGACAAGCTTTGTTTTCAATACTCTAATGTTTACATTCATTCTGATTATTTCCAGGGATACACAACATCCTGAAATATATGAAGATATCTTTGGTAGAAAGAATACTAGATGTCCCTTTACGGAGTGATGTTGAATGTAAAAAATGTATAAATTTACACCACGCACCCCTACTCTGTACTGCAGTTTAATGAGGTACAGGTTCCTAATCTGGACCACTAATGTATGTTTTGATATAGGCGGGTTGGTTGTTTTGCAACAAAACCGACACGTACGCAACTATGGGGCAAAGCAGACGGTGTTGGCTTAGATTGTTGACAACAAGTAAACTATATTTTGCCTCCAAATGTTTATTGAAAACGTAAATACATTTGTACAATGAGAACTTGTTGTATCTCAAATGCATCGTTACAGTTGTTGGTTAGCTAGCTAAATAATTTTTGCCATATTAGCATAGACATGACATGACTCAAAACATGGTATCAATAACAAGATACAACGAGCTAAAACGAGCCACCGACTATTCCCCACATGGCAGCATCTTGTCATTGTTGCTAACTATCTGACCGTTCAGAATGATAACATCACACAGCCTTCTGCCTCAACGATGCACAAGCATTATTTTTTGTGATGTCCTGCCATCCAATCTATAAGGCAACAGCCTCACTGTGCAGTGCTCTTACCCAACTTCCATAAGATCCCATATCCATGTCTCGGGGAAGAACGTACGGACTGTCTGTATGGGTGGTGGAGCTGGAGCGGCACTAAATCCATCACCGGGTACTCCACCAAGTCCAACTTGATCCACAAGGCTGTACATGGCTATAGGATCGGAGTACTGTCTGTAGGATACTTCTAAAACAAAACAGTCATTCTCGTGTTAGAGTCAGCCTGGTCAAACCAGACTGAATGCCGCTTTCAACGGTGATGCGTAGAGTGTTCGGACTGGTTTAATCAGGTGATGGGTTCTGACTTCTAAACTTGAAAAAATGAAATATCCATATCACTGAGGGAGAGAGGGGAATGTAGAACATTTCCATTCTGTGAGAATATGTTATTGTTTGACATCAGGAATCCCATGGGAAGGAGAAGGGCCACAGTCTGGTACAAGTCAACAGGACAGCCGTGAGTTGGGGAGGAGTGAGGTATTTGGGCTGAGATCAGGTCAGATGAATTGAGTAAGAACAAATATCACTAAAGTTCTGTCTAGCAACTGGCTGTTCCGATGTGTAAGGAGGAGACCCAGCATAGGAGGAAGGGTTAAATACCAATGCTTGTGGTGCCGAAGAGGATGTTTGACGTTTTACATGCCCTCAATCTAGACTAACCGGTGTCTGTATGTAGCCTCGCTACTTTTATTGCCTCGCTACTGTATATAGTCTCACTACTATTATTTTCACTGTCTTTTTACTGTTGTTTTTATTTCTTTACTTGCCTATTGTTCACCCAATACCTTTTTTGCACTATTGGTTAGAGCCTGTAAGTAAGCATTTCACTGTTCGGCGAACGTGACAAATAAACTTTGATTTGATTTGATTGTGCGATTTCGTTCATTTTTTCGCGTTTGTAATTTATGCTTTAACTTATTTTGTACATAATGTTGCTGCTACCTTCTCTTATGACCAAAAATAACTTATAGACATCAGAACTGGGATTACTCTCCACGGACTGGAAGATGCTTTTTCCTTTAACGAGTCGAACGAGAAAGATATACTGCTCTCCTGGGAACAGACCCAGATCCCCGTCATTTGTATGAAGAAAAGACAGAGGAAAAGAGGACGCAGATCAGGTTGCCTTCTGAGAATCCGTAGGCGAGCGAGTAAACTCCCAATTCTATCAATTCTTCTTGCTAACATGTAATCTTTGGAAAATAAAAATGGATGACCTATGATTACGATTATCCTACCAACGGGACATTAAGAACTATAATATATTATGTTTCACTTCTGCACCGGCAGAACAGAGAAGCTACTTTTGGTAAGACAAAGGGTAGGGGTGTGTGTCTTTTTGTCATTAACAGCTGGTGCGCGATGTCTAATATTAAGGTCTTAACGTATTGCTCGCCTGAGGTAGAGTACCTTATGATAAGCTGTAGACCACACTATCTACCAAGAGAGTTCTCATCTGTATTATTCGTAGCCATCTATTTACCACCACAGACTGATCTTGGCACTAAGACCACACTCAACCAACTATAAGGCCATAAGCAAGCAAGAAAATGCTCACCCAGAAGCGGTGCTCATTGTGGCCGGGGACTTTAATGCAGGCAAACTTAAATCAGTTTTAACACATTTTTACCAGCATGTCACATGTGCAACCAGAGGGGGGGAAAAAACTCTAGACTACCTTTGCTCCACACACTGAGATGCATACAAAGCTCTCCCCCGCCCTCCATTTGCCATATCTGACCATACTTCTATCCTCCTGATTCCTGCTTACAAGCAAAAACTAAAGCCGGAAGTACCAGTGACTCGGTCAATATGGAAGTGGTCAGATGGCGCAGATGCTACTCTACAGGACTGTAGAGTCCCGCTTTCAAGGAGCGGGACACTAATCCGGACACCTATAAGAAATCCTGCTATGCCCTCAGACGAACCATCAAACAAGCAAAGCGTCAAAGCAGGATTAAGATTGAATACTACTACACCGGGTCTGACGCTCGTCGAATGTGGCAAGGCTTGAAAACTATTACGGACAACAAAGGGAAACCCAGACTCGAGCTGCCCAGTGACGCGAGCCAACCAGACTAGCTGAATGCTGTTAATGCTCGCTTCGAGTCAAGTAACACTGAAGCATGCACGAGAGCACCAGCTGTTCCGGATGACTGTGTGATAACGCTCTCAGTAGCCGATGCGAGCAAGACCTTTAAACAGGTCAACATTCACAAAGCAGCGGGTGCAGATGGACTACCAGGACGTGTACTCAAAGCATGCACTGACCAACTGACAAGTGTCATCACTGACATTTTCAACCTCTCCCTAACTGAGTTTGTAATCCCAACATGTTTCAAGCAGACCAACATTGTCCCTGTGCCCAAGGAAGCGAAGGTAAGCTGCCTAAATAATTACCACCTGTAGCACTCACGTCGTAGCCATGAAGTGCTTTGAAAGGCTGGTCATGGCTCACATCAACAGCATCCTCTCGGATACCCTAGACCCACTCCATTTTGCATACCGCCCCAACAGATCCACAGATGAAGCAATCTCAATCGCACTCCACACTGCCCCTTCCCACCTGGAAAAAAAGGAACACCTATGTGAGAATGATGTTCATTGACCACAGCTCAGCGTTCAACACCATAGTGCCCATGAAAACTCATCACTAAGCTAAGGACCCTGGGACTAAACACCTCCATCTGTAACTGGATCATGGATTTCCTGACGGGCCACCCCAAGGTGGTAAGGGTAGGCAATAAATAACACATCCACCATGCTGATCCTCAACACTGGGGCCCCTCAGGGGTATGTACTTAGTCCCCTCCTGTACTCCCTGTTCAGCCACGACTGCGTGGCCAAACACGATTCCAACACCATCATTAAGTTTGCTGATGACACAACAGTGGTAGGCCTGATCACAACGATGAGACAGCATATAGGGAGGTCGTCAGAGAACTGGTGCCAGGACAACAACCTCTCCCTCAATGTGAGCAAGATAAAGGAGCCGATCATGGACTACAAGAAAAGGGGGGTGCCGAACATGCCCCCATTAACATCGACGGGGCTGTAGTGGAGCAGGTCAAGAGTTTCAAGTTCCTTGGTGTCTACATCACCAACGATCGATCATGGTCCAAACACACAATGACAGTCGTGAAGAGGGCACGACAAAACCGTTTCCCCCTCAGGAGACTGAAAAGATCTGGCATGAGTCCCCAGATCCTGAAAAAGTTCTACAGCTGCACCATCGAAAGCACTGGTTGCATCACCGCCTGGTATGGCAACTTCTCGGCATCTTCAGTACATCACTGGGGCCAAGCTTCCTGCAATCCAGGACCTATATAATAGGCGTGTCAGAGGAAAGCCCATAAAATTGTCAGAGACTCCAGTCACCCAAGTCATAGACTTTTCTCTGCTACCGCACAGAAAGCGGTACCGGAGTGCCAAGTCTAGGACCAAAAAGGCTCCTTAACAGCTTCTACCCCCAAGCCATAAGACTGCTGAACAATTAATCAATTGGCCACCGGACTATTACATTGACCCCCCCATCTGATTGGTACACTGCTGCTACTCGCTGCGTATTATCTATGCATAGTCACTTCACCCCTACCTACATGTACAAATTACCTCTAACCTGTACCCGCACACACTAACTCGGTACCGGTACCCTGTGTATATAGCTCATTATCGTTATGTTATTGTGTTACTTTATCATTTTTTATTTTAGTTTATTTGGTAAATATTTTCTTAACTCTTCTTGAACTGCACTGTTGGTTAAGGGCTTGCAAGTAAGCATTTCACGGTAAGGTCTACACTTGTTGTATTCGGCGCATGTGATAAATAAAGTTTGATTTGATTTGTGTGACTATGTCTTTGTCTGTTCAGCTGTCTGACCCTATGGCTGAAACTTGGCTTGAGCTTTTCATAGTTGTCCGTTTTTACTCTGTTGTTTAGAACCTAACACAAGCTATGTTAGAATAACAAAAACCATACATTTCCCAAGATTCACCAAAGATGTGGTAAGGAGAACATCTCACCATAGGAGTGATGGTACTCATTCCCCTTGTAACTTAGGCAGGAAGGTACTCTTATAACCAAGTTAGTTGCCAGCTTCAGTCCTAGGTTCTAGAAATATCAGAATCACAAACAAGAGAGTTCAATATTAATGAATGTCTCCGTTTAATTTTTCTATTCTATATGTATTTTTTGCCTCAAAAAGGCTATTTTAGAAATGTATAATTTAAGAAGATGAATGCATGGTAACGGAATGGTAACTGATTCTTATGAGAGGTGAAAACAGGCTTCAAGTTAAGAGAAAACAAGGCAGAAGTTACCTGAAAAACTTCAAAAGGTTCATTTTTTCTGTCAGTTGGTCCATCTGGGTATGGTATTACATATCTCCTTGGTCTTACACGTAAACATGACACTGGATCTTCAAGCTCGTAGGGAATGTGTGTTGTCTCCTTGACTGGTAACAAATCAAATATCTGGAATGAGATAATAAGGAGACATGAAATGACCTTGTTCATTGGGCACCAAACAGAAGGCAGTGACTACTTGGACTTGTCTAATAAGAAATGCTCAATGTCAACAGTGAAAAGGCAACCCCCGGGATGCTGGCCTTCTAGGCAGAGTTGCAAAGAAAAAGCCATATCTCAGACTGGCCAATAAAAATAAAATATTAAGATGGGCAAAAGAATATAGACACTGGACAGAGGAACTCTGCCTAGAAGACCAGCATCCCGGAGTCGCCTCTTCACTGTTGATGTTGAGACTGGTGTTTTGCGGGTAATATTTAATGAAGCTGCCAGTTGAGGACTTGTGATGTGTCTGTTTCTCAAACTAGACACTAATGTACTTGTCCTCTTGCTGTGTACCGGGGCCTCCCACTCCTCTTTCTATTCTGGTTAGGGCCAGTTTGCGCTGTTCTGTGAAGGGAGTAGTACACAGCTTTGTACGAGATCTTCAGTTCCTTGGCAATTTCTCGCATGGAATAGCCTTCATTACTCAGAACAAGAATAGACTGATGAGTTTCAGAAGTCCTTTGTTTCTGGCCATTTTGAGCCTGTAATCAAACCCACAAATGCTGATGCTACAGATTCTCAATCTCAACTAGTCTAAAGAAGACACGTTTTATTGTTTCTTTTTTTTCTACTGTGTTATTGACTTGTTTATTGTTTACTCCATGTGTACCTCTGTGTTGTTGTCTGTTCACACTGCTATGCTTTATCTTGGCCAGGTCGCAGTTGTAAATGAGAACTTGTTCTCAACTAGCCTACCTGGTTAAATAAAGGTGAAATAAAAATAAATAAATAAATCAGCACAACAGTTTTCAGCTGTGCAAATATAATTGCAAAAGGGTTTTCTAATGATCAATTAGCCTTTTAAAATGATAAACTTGGATTAGCTAACACAACGTGTCATTGGAACACAGGAGTGATGGTTGCTGATAATGGGCCTCTGTACGCCTATGTAGATATTCCATAAAAAAATCTGCCGTTTCCAGCTACAATAGTCATTTACAACATTAACAATGTCTACATTCTATTTCTGATCAATTTGATGTTATTTTAATGGACAAAAAAGTGATTCTGTCAAAAACAAGGACATTTCTAAGTTACCCCAAACTTTTGAACGGTAGTGTATGCCGCTGACTCATGTGAGTATAGTGTAGAGAATCATTGTACCATCTAAACCACTGTGAAATATTGGTGTTTCAGCTGTTTGAAGATGGTGTACAAAACCAAAAGTAAAAAAGAAATAGCACACAGAACAGATATACTGCTTCTTAGACTTGCATTCACGTAGATCTATAACTCACATTTCCACTTTAAGTACCAATATGGATATGCTTTCCAGCACACCAAATGGCCCACTGTGAACACACCCACTCCATATCTGCTGTAGTCACTTCTTATTCCCCTGAAGCTGGTTGTTGTGGCCAGCACCACAAAAGCTGTTTATATGGTGGTATGACTGTTGACATTCACTTCAGTAAGCTCTGTTACCTTGTTAGCATCCAGCCTCTTCCCTGGTTCCATGATGTGAACACTCTTGTCCACAGCACTGAGGCCACAGAGGGAGCCGGGCTGGGCCGAGAGCTGCAGGGTGGTCTCCTCCCCTGGGACTGCTTTTGAGGGTGAGAACTCCACAAACACCTGGCACACAGGACATGCATAGGTGTACATGATACACCTTTAGTGTCTGTTGTAAATATGTACCATTTGTGTTAAAATGGTCGCTAGCTAGCTTGTGTACTCCCTTTAGCGTCAGCATGAGCATTGTCGTCGGGAATGCATTACTATTTAGCATGCTTATTAGCGATTAGCATGTGTTAGCTTTTGTCTGTTGTGCTAGGCAATTTTCGGTTGTAGGTCGCTCATGCTTATTATGTTTTATAATGTGTTGATCTTTCTACATTGCTCCATTGTTTATTTGTGCATCTAGCATGTGTTTGGGTCCAGTTTAGTTTGTTGACATGCAAATAGGCATATTTTTCCCATACTGTGCTATAGCCTAAGTTGTCCTATATGTTCTATTACAAAACCACAATTAACGTTAGAATCAGAGAGGGTGGTGTTGTATTTCTGTGTGGATCTTCATTAAACCCTAGAACTAGAACTACTGCTTCCTGCTCGTGTTCTGAACGGACACCTGTGGTGGTTGCTTCCAGCCTAAAATCCAGCACCTACGTTTTTTTATTGGTTCTTCGAATTCATAAACAACCCATATTTTTCACATACATACACACACACACACCTTGTGTCTGAAGCATTTCTCAGTGGGGAAGTTCATGCTGTGGGCGATTATAGCCTCGCTGGGTAGCATACTGTACACCAGGACCTGTACCAACGGCGTCATCTCTGGAACCACGGCCAACTTCAAGGTGACTTCACCCTCAGTTACTGCAAAGCAAGAGCATATCACACTGAGTACGTTTACATGCACCGTAATAATTCGATATTAAACGGATTATGGCTGAAAACAGATTATGCAATAGTCACCTTACTCTTTATCTTAATCGGTGTGAAGCCAAACTCAAAGAAAGCATACACCGATGTTAAGGGGATTTTTATCAATGATGACTAATTATGTATACATTTCAACCAGGCCTGACGAATCAGAATACTATTATGTTACTGCATATGTACTAATCAGAATAATATTATGTTACTGTATATGTACTAATCAGAATACTATTATGTTACTGTATATGTATGAACTTTCTTTTTAATCTTAGTTCTGAATATAATGTGTGCAAATAATCAAGAATGAGATCAATGACAGTCTGTTCCTTGGTAGAAATGAATTAACTATATCTCCAGACTGACTAGAATGCTTAAATACACTGGCTGACCTTGGCTCTAGGCGAGGAGGGAACTCTTGAGAACTATAGAGCCTTTCTACCAGTGTCAAGAAGAGACGGAAAATTTAGTAAACGCTGACGTCATTTTCAGTTTATAACCTGTAGTAAAATGTGTAAGGGGCAGTACTCTCGTGAATAAAGGCTGCTATTTGACTTTAAGACCGGGCTCTGTCTATTTCTATAAAATAAGGATCATACAAATTCTTATGAATTGACAGAGTGTTTAATTTTAATTGGGAATTAAAACAGAGGAATTAAATTCCTTCAATAACCGATTAAAACACCAGGGGCATATAAAACGTTGGGTATGCACAAAATATGCCCCTAAACATGCATGCCCAGTTTTCACTCAAAAGTTGAAGTGGGAATGTGCCTGTCCTCCTGTAAACTTCAGACCATGCGTACGCACAGTTTCTAGTGGTTGAAGTACTGCATTGCAAGATGGCAAAAGTAGCCTCGTGCAGGAATATATGACTCTTATTCATAACAAAAAACAGGTAGCTAAATATAATAATACTACTAATAATAATAATTTTCCCTTAGCGAGAAGAGCGAAAATCGATGTATTTTATCTTTGTGTTCTGAAAGATGCCTATTTCTAATGATTAATTTCATTACCATGATCATTGCAGAATAAATCCTCACCTTTTCTGGCTGTGATGGTTTCATAGGCTACCCACGAAATAGCCTATAGGCCTAGGATAGGCTACTTGAATTTCTCAAACACAATACAATAATCATGCAGAATAAATTCATCACATTTTCTGGCCATAATGAGTTCATATTCCCGAAGTAGCCACACAAGAAGTTACCATGTGCATCGCACATGTAATTGGGCTTATTAGATAGGCTATTATACTGTAATTTCACGTTTTTTAACTTTCGCATTGGACAGGGAGCGAAGTTTATACCATACAGTATTTAACAGGTGAACAGCAGTTGATTGTTTGTATTGAAGTGTGTAGGCTACCACTAAGTAGGCCTACTGTTTTCATTTTAGACAATGTTTCAGAATTCGTGAGCAGTGCAGCATATTTATGTTTAGGGAAAAAATTATGCAAAACATTGATGCATTCAAACAATATTTTTTAAATTTAACCTTTATTTAACCAGGTATGCCAGTTGAAAACAAGTTCTCATTTACAACTGCGACCTGTGATCTCTCTAGAGGTCCACAACAATTTTCAATTGGTTTTGTCTTTCAGAAATGGCCTGGTAGATTACAGCAAATGTCACTGCAAAATAAATAATTCTGGCAACACCTCCAAAGACATTTGATCAAGTTCAACATTACTATTTCCTGTAGCTACTGTCTTGGCCTAATTCCAATACCTTAAAAGATGAACGATGAGCGTTTTCTAGGAGGAGTTATAATGCTCGTTGATGCGCGCACAGTTTTATAACAGGTCTGATGTATAATCAGAAACATGCTTATGTATGGCATGCACCAAGTTTATGTATCTCAATATTTGTGTGTGTATGTGCAGTCTTTTCAGAAATGGTGCACGCAGATATTTAGTGTTAAATTTACGCAACGGTTATGAATGAGGCCCCTGGTTTTCTGTACAATCATTCAAATTATTAGTATTTATAAATACCTTATTCGGTGATGCAAACATGTAAACACCTTAATGGTGTTCCAGCAGTGTATTTGATCTGCTCATTTGCTAGCACCAGCCGAGCGATCTGCCTTCTTTAGCGCAAGGGAAGTGAGTTTGAATGTATGTGTTTTCTAAGTCGTTTTCACATACACACTATAAATGTCCGAACTCAGAATCAAATATGCTTCCCAAAAATAGCATGGTGGCTGTGGTAAAAAGTTTATTTTAAACTTGGCTGAACGTTTATTTATCAGTAGCCTGATTTCAGACTTCCATGTTAACAGGATTATTAGGGAAAGTGTTCTTCTTGCAAAGCATGTAAACGTTTTAATCTAAGTGTTATATTAATCTGTCTAGCCACAATAATCGCATTATTGTGCGTATGTAACCTTACACACTGTCATTGTCATCAAGCACCTCTCAGTAGGTCCATACTTACTTAATAAATCATCCTCACCAGGACTCCCCTGCTGTACAGTAACCTTCATATGTCCATGCTGAAGTATCGCCCCTCTGGATAAGGCCTGGAGGAGGGAAAAACAGTTTTCCCATCAAGTCAGGAATAAGGAGATGATGAGGAGTATTGGTGTTGTATAGGGACATCCTTCCTTCAAAGGTGAGAGGCTGGGACTATGTCTGAAATGGCCCTGTTCAAAATAGTGCACTATGGAATAGGGTGCCATTTCGGATGCACCCTGGGTTTGCAGCTTGTCACAACTTGTTTCTGGTTCTACTCACCAGGTAGATGACATCCACGGAGCCCTTTGGGACGGTCTCCCCTACGATAGCATACTGGATGGTGATTGACACTTCCTCCCCACATGCCAGTGGTTTCTCCGTCTTCTGAATAGCCAGAGAGCTGGATGTTTTACTGTGAGGGGCAGTGGGCTGGATCAGTGAGAGTACGTGGTGCCCCCTGTTGAAATAGGGGACCCTGTATCTAGTGTTCTCTGCTTCTGGTGTGTTGCTAACCTGGAAAGCAACAGAGGGACGAGAGAGTATAACGAAAGGCCCAATCCCAAATCGACCCTTAGAGCTCCACCTCACCCTCTGATAGGATAGGTGGAAGTTTCACCATATTGCTTATTATACCAATGGAATCTTCTCAGATCTTCACAAGAGCATGATAGACCTCAGGGTGTAGGGTCAATGGGGTGATTTGGGATGGAGCATAAAGAGTCTCAGAATCTTTCAAACCCTTAGAAGGAATCATACTTACTATGAGGTTAATATCCTCTTTGGGCATAGTGGTTGTGTTGAGGGAGAAACTGGCAATACCATGACTGTCCGTGGTTAGGTTCTGGAGATGATGTGAGGACCAGCCTTTCTTCTCCAACAGGTAGACTAACATGTCAGAGATAGGTGTGTTGTTGAAGTGAACAACGTTTATCTGAGGAAAAAAGGAGTAATGTCATGCTACATCTGTTTGTCACTGTTACCTACCATTAGTAGTTAAGTAAACAGGAATGTCAAAGAACAAATGGCATCCACAATTCAACAAAGTTCAAGGAACAATAACACTGGATCTGGACTTACCTTGCCCTCGATAATTGATCCATGCTCATAGATTTTGGGTGTGTCGACAAACGTGAGTTTTCCAATCACATAGGAGACCGCTATGTGTTTTTCCTCTGACCGTGTAATACCTGTCAAAGGAAAACAAATGAGAATAGGATGGTTTATTTAACAAGAACACATGCCACCATGATGCACAATGACTGTTCACAATGCAGAAGTCAATTGCAGTGCAGTTTACACAATATTTTAAAACATGATTAAAAACATATATACAGTGGGGCAAAACATTATTTAGTCAGCCACCAATTGTGCAAGTTCTCCCACTTAAAAAGATGAGAGGCCTGTAATTTATCATAGGTACACTTCAACTATGACAGACAAAATGAGAAGAAAAAAAATCCAGAAAATCACATTGTGGGATTTTGTATGAATTTATTTGCAAATTATGGTGGAAAATAAGTATTGTCAATAACAAACGTTTCTCAATACTTTGTTATATATCATTTTATGGCAATGACAGAGGTCAAACGTTTTCTGTAAGTCTTCACAAGGTTTTCACACACTGTTGCTGGTATTTTGGCCCATTCCTCCATGCAGATCTCCTCTAGAGCAGTGATGTTTTGGGGCTGTTGCTGAGCAACATGGACTTTCAACTCTCTCCAAAGATTTTCTATGGGGTTGGTGGCTAGGCCACTCCAGGACCTTGAAATGCTTCTTACGAAGCCACTCCTTCATTGCCCGGGCGGTGTGTTTGGGATCATTGTCATGCTGAAAGACCCAGCCACGTTTCATCTTCAATGCCCTTGCTGATGGAAGGAGGTTTTCACTCAAAATCTCACGATACATGGCCCCATTCATTCTTTCCTTTACACGGATCAGTCGTCCTGGTCCCTTTGCAGAAAAACAGCCCCAAAGCATAATGTTTCCACCCCCATGCTTCACAGTAGGTATGGTGTTCTTTGGATGCAACTCAGCATTCTTTGTCCTCCAAACACGACGAGTTGAGTTTTTACCAAAAATATATATTTTGGTTTCATCTGACCATATGACATTCTCCCAATCTTCTTCTGGATCATCCAAATGCTCTCTAGCAAACTTCAGACGGGCCTGGACATGTACTGGCTTAAGCAGGGGGACACATCTGGCACTGCAGGATTTGAGTATCTGGCAGCGTAGTGTGTTACTGATGGTAGGCTTTGTTACTTTGGTCCCAGCTCTCTGCAGGTCATTCACTAGGTCCCCTCGTGTGCTTCTGAGATTTTTGCTCACCGTTCTTGTGATCATTTTGACCCCACGGGGTGAGATCTTGCGTCGAGCCCCAGATCAAGGGAGATTATCAGTGGTCTTGTATGTCTCCCATTTCCTAATAATTGCTCCCACAGTTGATTTCTTCAAACCAAGCTGCTTACCTATTGCAGATTCAGTCTTCCCAGCCTGGTGCAGGTCTACAATTTTGTTTCTGGTGTCCTTTGACAGCTCTTTGGTCTTGGTCATAGTGGAGTTTGGAGTGTGACTGTTTGAGGTTGTGGACAGGTGTCTTTTATACTGATAACAAGTTCAAACAGGTGCCATTAATACAGGTAACGAGTGGAGGACAGAGGAGCCTCTTAAAGAAGAGGTACACAGGTCTGTGAGAGCCAGAAATCTTGCTTGTTTGTAGGTGACCAAATACTTATTTTCCACCGTAATTTGCAAATAAATTCATAAAAAATCCTACAATGTGATTTCTGGATTTTTTTTTCTCATTTTGTCTGTCATAGTTGAAGTGTACCTATGATGAAAATTACAGGCCTCTCTCATCTTTTTAAGTATGAGAACTTGCACAATTGGTGGCTGACTAAATACTTTTTTGCCCCACTGTATATAACATTATGGTGTAGCACCGAAGGTCAAACACAGGTCTCCACAATCTTATTAAACATATTGACATCATGCCTTTCACTCTCAATTCAAAAAATGTGTTTTCATGTGATTGCAGGCAAATGTTGTCATCACTTTTCCCAACTCCAAATTCTTGTGATAAATTACTTGCCTGTCCCCTCCTCCTCTACTTTTGCATTAAAACTAAACCTGTCTATGAGCATTTTCTCTCCACCATTCTTTGTGAAAATGGACATGTTGAAGACATGAGAAGCACAGCCAGTTTGGTCCATCTGGGAAAAGCAAGCAAAACCACAGACATTAAGAACTGATTTAAATACATTTAACCACATCACATTCAAATGTAATATGTTGGTAAAAACAATTATACTGATGATAGTTTCTTCAGGAAAGCATACAGACCTCTATTGACTCTTTGTGGCAGGGGGCTGTATAATCAGGAACTACTCGATGAGTTTCCTCATCAATTCTCATTGATATGAATACATCGTTCCTTAAAGGTCGGCACAACTCTAAGTCTGCTTTTCCAGGTACAGGCTGTCCATACGTGTATCTGATTTTATTTCATAATGAAAAGCATCAAAAACAACAGATTTCCTACTTAGAGAGACATAGTATATTATAAACCTCATATGAGACATTACAAAGGCTCATACATGCTGCTTACAACAAGTTCAAATGCATTATACCTGCAGGCTTTCTTTAAGTCAAGTACTTTCAACATTGTCAATGCATCTAGACCTGTAAAGATAAAGCCTCTCAGTGTATGAGTGTTGATCTAGGATCAGTGTAATCGTTTGTGTCACATGTATAGGGGGAGACCTGATCCTAGATCAGCAATCCTACTCTGAGATGCTTTATTACTAAAGGCCCAGCTGTTCATGTAAATGCCACTGTCTCAAACTTTTAAATTATTAGAAGCAATTTATAACTTTGAGCAGTAGTAGCATTGTAGGTCTTCATTTAGTTTTTGTCATTAGCACAGATCTGGGTTCAAATACATGCATATTTATAGTTTATTTTTTAAATATGATCCCCTTTTCTCCAGAATTTCGTGGTATCCAATTGTTAGTAGTTACTATCTTGTCTCATCGCTACAACTCCCGTAAGGGCTCGGGAGAGACGAAGGCCGAAAGTCATGCGTCCTCCGAAACACAACCCAACCAAGCTGCACTGCTTCTTAACACAGCGCACCTCCAACCAGGAAGCCAGCCGCACCAATGTGTCGGAGGAAACACCGTGCGCCAGGCAACCTTGGTTAGCGTGCACTGCGCCCTGCCCGCCACAGGAGTCGCTGGTGCGCGATGAGACAAGGACATCCTTAACGGCCAAACCCTCCCTAACCCGGACGACGCTAGGCCAATTGTGCGTCGCCCCACGGACCTCCAGTCGCTGCCGGCTGCGACAGAGACTGGGCGCGAACCCAGAGTCTCTGGTGGCACAGCTAGCGCTGCAGTGCAGTGCTCTAGACCACCCGAGAGGCCCAAATACATGCATATTTAAGTATTTGTTTCCAAATACACTATTTTAAATACCCCTAGGACCAAACAGACAAATGTATGGAGGATTAAAATGTTTGTATTTCCAAATACATTCCAATACTGAATTACTTTTTATTCAACTAGGCAAGTCAGTTAAGAACAAATTGTTATTTACAATGACTGCCTACCCTGACCAATTGTGCTCCACGTTATGGGACCAATCACAGGCAGATGTGATGCAATCTGGATTTGAACCAGGTACAGCAGTGACACCTCTTGCACTGACATGCAATGGCTTAGACCACTGCGCCACTCGGTAAATACTTATTTTGAGATGTATGCAAAAGTAATTCAAATAATTAAATTAGTATTTGACTCAAAGTCTGCATTTGCGCAATGCGATTAATTAGACAGTGACATGAGTGGAGTTACACATAACAACAGTGCATTGCAAAACGGCGATAGTGTAGACTCACGTTGCACACACTTCTAATTTATACTCCTCTTGAACAATGCTGATCTCATCGGTGAAGTTCATTTTGATCTCAAACTTTGGCAAAACTAGATATAATAGAACAGCAGTTAACTCATGAATGTTCCTGGATAGTGATTTAATGATTCAACTGCCATATCCATAATATTACCGAGCATGAAAGGTAAATAAAGAAGCTCAACTTACCATATTTTTCTACCTTGAAGTTATGGTATATTTTGTTATCACCAATCCACACTACAATAGCATATAATCCTACGGGTGCTTCAGAGTTCAGGGGGTGTGAAAGCTGCAGAATGTTGCCGCTAGATGATGTATTGACCCACTGTCCAATCCTGTTCTGACGAATATCCTGTTTATTCATAGAACAAGGGACACATTTAGCAGGGCACAAGACTGTGGAACGTTCAGATACAAACATGTTATGTAAGCCAAACATGCCTGTCTGACATGTAGAATAAGGAGTCACGTCAGTTCTATTCATGACATTTCTATCTGCAATGTTCTGAAGTTTGCTTTCTGAAGGTGGCCCAGATGTGTTCACATAAAGCTGATATGGAGTCTTCTGGTAACTGCCATGTGGAAATGAATGATGACCTACCTAGCTGGTGGAGTCATCGTCTTATCATGTTGTAGTATTTTTGACAGACTAATAAGGGTCTTACCTCAAGTTCCACAACATTGTACTGTGAAGGACAAAGACAAAAGGTTGGTTAATGTTTTATGAATAACTAAAATTCCCCCAAAATGAACTGAGGAACAAAGCTGTATGCAACTATAGGAATTAGGCAGGTGCTTGGGTTTGTCTCCTCAACTAAATATCACAAGTAGTATTTGCACTGGGACTTTAAAATAAATTCAGTAGATTAATTCAATCTCAGGAAAAAAATCCCATACATTCCAATCTGACCTACAGTAAATTAATTGAAAATCCCATGTCCTGTGGTGAATGTTTGAGGACCCTAAAATACACACACGCAGGTTTATTTAGAGAACCTCTGCAGAACCTTTGCACTGAGTGCTATGGGTCTCAAATGTTTGTGTAGCCTTATCAAACAAACATGGCCTAAAGATTTGGATTTTGCCCCATAGTTGTTCAAAACATTTCCCATTTCCAAAGTCTTATTGTTCATGGAGTACTAACGAGATGTGTATAACATGTTGTGGCTAGTTGATTACTGAATTAAAATAATCATTTACAGTATATTGTCCATCATAAGCCTTGTCCCTGTCCATAAGGCAGGAGCCTATGTCCTGTTTCTGTAGAGTGAAGGAGCCTGGACAGGATGCTAGTCTATTGCTGGGCATTAACCTCAATCCATCTCCTTAATGTTCAGTGCCAAGTAGAGAGGCATCTGATCCCGTTCTTTGGTAAGGCTTGACACCCTAAATCTTCCATTCTCAAGGAGGACACTAACCACAAGGCCGTAGAGTTGAGTTGGTTGGACAATATCATACATAGTGTTACATGATACCTGATTGCTACATCTATCAGACAGTAATGTGAAACAATCCTTGAGATTCTTCTGTATTTGTCATTTTTTTTAAGTAGTTGAGATACTGATCCAAATGAAGATGAAATAGATGTCATTGTTTTCAATATTCAATCATTTTCAAGACTCACCAGCTGATTGACAGGGCTAAAATTGGTATCCAAGGTGATCACTCTAAACTGCACTGTAAAAAGACAATGAAAAGACAAAGACAAGCACTCAATGAGAAATTTAGAAGCATAATTTAGCTAAATTTCCCAGATTCTCCAGAAATCCCTGTTGAAGGATTCCCAGATTCCAGGAATCTTTCAACCAGGATTTCTGTAAAACCTGGGATTTTTGTGAAAGTTACCAGAATTTTGCAAGACAAACTTTTGACAGCTACTCTGGATAGTATTTTACACTGTTGGTACTAAGGCCCCAATTCAATCAATTGCAGTTAAAGGAAAACTGCACTGAGTTCGCTGAAAATATTTACACTGTCAATATAAGTTGACTGAGAACACATTCTCATTTACCGCAACGACCTGGGGAATAGTTACAGGGGAGAGTAGGAGTGATGAATGAGCCAATTGGAATCAACGGATAATGTCCAGGAGAAGAACAGTTTGTAACATGTGATGTTGCCTCAAATGCCAGTGTACATATTCTGAGTGAACCCACAGCGGATTTGTTCTTGATCTGCACCTGATGGTGCTGTTTCAAGTGTCTCTGGGATGACAGAGCAAACCATCATAGAAACATGCTCCCACCTAATTGTCCTGTTTCTTAGCAAGGAAACTAATTGTGTAGGTCCCTGGCTCTGTGTAAAATTACCTGTTTGTCCTGGATTGTAGATTGGTTTATTCGTTTGGATGAATGTCATCGGACTGTAGGGTTTGATCATGACCTTTCTCTCCTCTGTCGATAGAAACGTTTCACCTCGAACCTCCACCTTAAAGTTTTGCACTTGGTCACTCTCCACCTGAGGGGCCTGTCAGTGAGACAATGAACCAATGACATATGATCCAGTGTGGCTTAGTTGGTAAGAACGTGCTGCAACAATGTCAAGGTTGTGAAGATTCAATCACTTCTCCTTTCATCAGTGTGTTTTTAAAATTATTTTTCTTTAGTACTTAATGTCATCTTTTTATGTCAAATTTCAGCCAGAATTCCAGAAAAGCCACCACATTGATATTTCCCATCAAATAAGATAGCATTGCACTAAAATGAAGAGATGCATCACAAAGCTGAGAAGTACTGTGTACTCTTATTGGAATGGTTCTGGATGTCGACCAGTGCTGGCTGACCTGAAACTGGAAGCAGCGGTGAAACTCTTGGTCAGAACTCTCTTGGAGAAGAATTTTGCTCTGCTCATCAACAATCAGAGATATGGTCATGACCAGGGTCTCGTTGGGCTGCAGAAGACTGGCACAAAGCTTGGCCTCTGAGCCTGCCTGGATCACTGCAGGAATGGCTACCATGTAAACCCTAGAGAGAACATATGCCAGCACAGCAGCAAACATACAGGAAAATCAGTACAAAATGAGAGTGCACCTCTAAACAAGAAACTACAGATGTAGAATCTTAATTTCACAAGTATTGTTATAGCAAAAATAATCCTGCAGCAACACGATTTGAATGTTTTGTCCATAATGTTGCTTGATATGTGATTCCGCAATTATCTGGACAAAAGTAGACAGGTTGCATGAAAAGTGCAATGCACTAACACATAATATGTGTTAGTGCAGGTTTTCAATTAATTTATGTCAAACACAATGCTCGTCTGCATTTCCTGCGGCGCCATGCAAGTAAAATGTGTGTACAGAGTACATGTAACAACAAAATAAAAACCTTTATTTTGTCCTCCAAAGAGGAGGGGCGGGCCAAAAAAATAATAATAATAATTAAGATAAAAAAATAAAGATTCCTTTTTAAAAAGCCTATACGTATAGGTGAAATACACAGAACAAATATCTGCAGAAAGGGTAGATGAAAAACAGTTCTACATTTGCTCAGGACGAGACGCCACATCTGATTACTAAAGTCTAACTGACTGTGCAGGTTTACTTACGGTCTTGGAGTTTCTTGACAGAAACAAAGCCAGTGAAAGCAGGCAAATAGTATCCATCTCCAAACATGAAGCCCAGAAGGAACCATGACTCAATGAGAGAAATAAAAAGTCAGCCTATGTCCCAGTATTCCTACTGGCAAGACTTCCCTACTGCACTGTGTAGAGTACAAGCAGGGGAACTGGTGTAGCCAGGAGGAATGATTGAAGTTAAAGTCTTGTGAATGTTTGACCAATTTGTGTCAACAACAGTGATTTTCAGTGATTGACAGATTCTCTGGCATGGAGACTACACATGCACCATCAATATACTTACAGTACAGTGCAGGACATTGGCTTGCACTATGACCTGATTACATCTCAATAGTTTGCATGCAATGCCTGTTTTTTACTTAGTCCATATTAAAAATATATCTATATATATTTAACTTGGCAAGTCAGTTGAGAACATCTTATTTACAATGATGGCCTACCAGGGAACAGTGGTTTAACTGCCTTGTTCAGGGGAAGAATGACAGATTTGTACCTTATCAGCTCGGGGATTCAATCCTGCTACCTTTCGGTTACTGACCCAACGCTCTATCCACTAGGCTACCTGCCGCCCCTTTATAATATACAGTGGGTTCAAAAATGATTGGATCTCTTGATAAAGATGAGCAAAAAAGACTATAAATAAAAATAATATAAATAAATATTACAAACATTGAGCTACAGTGGCAAGAAAAAGTATGTGAACCCTTTGGAATTACCTGGATTTCTGCATAAATTGGTCATAAAATTTGATCTGATCTTCATCTAAGTCACAACACTAGACAGACAGTCTTTTTAAACTAACAACACACAAACAACTATACGTTTTCATGTCTTTATTGAACACACCGTGTAAAAATTCACAGTTTAGGGTGGGAAAAGTATGTGAATCCTTGGATTTAAAAACTGGTTGACCCTCCTTTGGCAGCAATAAACTCAACCAGACGTTTTCTGTAGTTGCGGATCAGACCTGCACAACGGTCAGGAGAAATGTTGGACGATCCATCTTTACAAAACTGTTTCAGTTCAGCAGTATTCTTAGGATGTCTGATGTGAACTGCTCTCGAGGTCATGCCACAGCATTTTAAATCGGGTTGATGTCAGGACTCTGACTGGGCCACTCCTGAAGGTGTATTTTCTTCTGTTGAAACCATTCTGTTGATGATTTACTTCTGTGTTTTGGGTCGTTGTCCTGTTGCATCACCCAACTTCTGTTGAGCTTCAATTGGCGGACAGATAGCCTTACATTCTCCTGCAAAATGTCTTGATAAACTTGGGAATTCAATTTTCCGTCGATGATAGCAAGCTGTCCAGGCCCTGAGGCAGCAAAGCAGCCCCAAACCATGATGCTCCCTCCACCATACTTTACATTTGGGATGAGGTTTTGATGTTGGAGCGCAGTGTCTTTTTTCTCCACACATAGTGTTGTGTGTTCCTTCCAAGCAACACAACTGTAGTTTCATCTGTCCACAGAATATTTTGCCAGAAGCACAGTTGAACATCCAGGTGCTCTTTTGCAAAATTCAGACGTGCAGCAATGTTTTTTTTTGGACAGCAGTGGCTTCTTACGTGGTGTCCTCCCATGAACACCATTCTTGTATAGTGTTTTACTTATCGTAGACTTGTCAACAGAGATGTTAGCATGTTCCAAAGATTTCTGTACGTTTTTAGCTGACACTCTAGGATTCTTCTTAACCTCATTGAGCATTCTGCCCTTTGCTCTTGCAGTCATCTTTGCAGGACAGCCACTCCTAGGGAGAGTAGCAACAGTGCTGAACTTTCTCCATTTATAGACAATTTGTCTTACCGTGGACTGAAGAACATCAAGGCTTTTAGAGATCATTTTGTAACCCTTTCCAGCTTTATGCAAGTCAACAATTATTCTGGGATCTCTTTTGTTCGAGGCATGGTTCACATCAGGCAATGCTTCTTGTGAATAGAAAACTCAAATTCTGTGAGTATTTTTTTATAGCACAGGGCAGCTCTAACCAACATCTCCAATCTCTTCTCATTGACAGGACTCACATACTTTTTCCAACCTACACTGTGAACGTTTAAATGATGTACTCAATATAGACAAGAAAAATACAATAATTTGTGTGTTATTAGTTTAAGCACACTGTGTTTGTCTACTGTTGTGACTAAGATGAAGATCAGATCAAATTGTATGACTAATTTATGCAGAAATCCAGGTCATTCCAAAGGGTTCACATACTTTTTCTCGCAACTGTATATGGTAAGCATTTTTTTTAAACAATTATATTATTTTATACTAATACAATTGTTCAGAGAAATATATTTTGTTTAACAAGTAATACCAATCATCTCAAAAAGATAAGGGTGAAAAGGATTGGATTCCCTGTTTTCAATAATCCAGCACCCTCGCCTTATGAGATTGGAGAACACATTGGGAGGTATCTTAGACCATTCCTCCATACAGAATGTTTCCCGATTCTTGATATCCTTCATCTGTGCTTATGGACTTTCCTTATCAATTGAAACCACAGATTGATTTCTGGAGACTGAGATGGCCATTGCAAAATGTAGATTTTGTGGTCAATTAACCCTTTTTGGGGGATTTTGATTTGTACTTGGGGATATTGTCTTGCTGGAAGATTCACTTGAGGTTGTACCATGTGAGTTCATATGTGTACCTTTTTGACTTTTTTTACCTCAGGGAACAACACTGTACACAGAGCCGACTCTACAAGGTGGCAAAGCCGGGCATGGACCCCCCCAGATAGAATTTGTGCCCCCCCAGTTTTCCTTCCCCATGAACATAACAAATGTTATATGAATCACAGTACACCTGATGACCTGTTGGACTTTGTTACATCTGCTCCTGCCACGCCCTCTACTTCTCATCCGGTGTCTCCCTAACTTCTGTAGGGTAGGGGGCACTATTTTCATCCTGTGTCTCCCCTAGTGCTCTCTCCCTTTCTCTCTCTGTGTGGGTGTATGTGATTGCCACTTCCACGCGGCCAGACCGTAGCCTCTGCTCAGTCAGTCTGCGGTTCAAGCCGTTTGTTCCTGCATAGATCATGTTATCCTCTTGTGCCTGTTTCCCTAGCCTGATGCTGCTTTTCTCTCCACTACAGTTCCGTCTGCTCTGACTCTGGTCCCTGTCTCCAGTCCCTCGTCTCGTCAGTCCAGCTTCCCTGCCCCCACTCTACTGCTTCCTTGAATTCTGCTCCAGACCTACTCCCCTTGCCCCAGCCTCAGTTCCTGGTTCACTGCTACCCGCCCGAGCTTCCCCTGGCCTGCAACCGTATCTTATGGCAAAAAAAGAGCTTCTGGATATCAGGACAGCGATCACTCACCTCGGATTAGACAAATATTTTTTCTTCAACAAGCAGGAAGCACAGGACATTCTCCAAACATCTGACATGGCCAACATCCCCGTTATTTGCCAGAGGAGGAGACGCAGGTATAGAGGACACAGAGCGGGATGCCTCGTCCGGACCCGCAGGAGGCGAGTGGGAAAGCTGCCGTTACCGTCAATATTACTCGCCAACGTGCAATCATTGGACAATAAATTAGACGAGGTACGATCACGAATGTCCTACCAACGGGACATCATAAACTGTAATATCCTATGTTTCACGGAATCGTGGCTGAATGACGACATGGATATTCAAGTAGCGGGATATACGCTGCACCGGCAAGATAGAACAGCACACTCCGTAAGATGGGAGGGGTGGCGGTTTGTGCATATTTGTAAACAACAGCTGGTGCACAAAATCTAAGGAAGTCTCTAGATTTTGCTTGCCTGAAGTAGAGTATATTGTGATAAATTGCAGGCCACACTACCTGCCTAGAAAGTTTTCAGCTACACTTTTCGTGGCTGTTTATTTACCACCACAGACAGATGCTGGCACTAAGACCGCACTCAGCCAGCTGTATAAGGAAATAAGCAAACAGGAAACTACTCACCCAGAGGAGGCGCTCCTAGTAGCCGGAGGCTTTAATGCAGGGTAACTTAAATCGGTTCTACCAAATTTCTATCAACATGTTAAATGTGCAATCAGAGGGAAAACAATTCTAGATCACCTGTACTCCACAAACAAAGACACGTACAAAGCTCTCCCTCGCCCTCCATTTGGTAAATCCGACCACAAATATATCCTCCTGATTCCTGCTTACAAGCTAAACTTAAAGCAGGAAGCACCAGTGACTCGGTCAATAAAAAGGTGGTCAGATGAAGCAGATGCTAAACTACAGGACTGTTTTGCTTTCACAGACTGGAACATGTTCCGGGATTATTCCGATGGCATTGAGGAGTAGACCACATCAGTCACTGGCTTTATCAATAAGTGCATCGAGGACGTTGTCCCCACAGTGACTGTAAGTGCATACCCCGACCAGACCCATGGATTACAGGCAACATTCACACTGAGCTAAAGGGTAGAGCTGCCGCTTTCAAGGTACGGGACTCTAACCTGGAAGCTTACAAGAAATCCTGCTATGCCCTGCGACAAACCATCAAACAGGCAAAGCGTCAATACAGGGCTAAGATTGAATCATACTACACCAGCTCCGACGCTCGTTTTATGTGGCAGGGCTTGCAAACTATTACAGACTATAAAGGGAAGCACAGCCATGAGCTGCCCAGTGACACGACCCTAACAGAACAGCTAAATCACTTCTATGCTCACTTCGAGGCAAGCAACACTGAGGCATGCATGAGAGCATCAGCTGTTCTGGACGACTGTGTGATCACACTCTCTGTAGCCGACGTGAGTAAGACCTTTAAACAGGTCAACATACACAAGGCTGTGGGGCCAGACGGATTACCAGGATGTGTGTTCCGGGCATGTGCTGACTGGCAGGCGTCTTCACTGACATTTTCAACATGTCCCTGATTGAGTCTGTAAAACCAACATGTTTCAAGCAGACCACCATAGTCCCTGTGCCCAAGAACACAAAGGTAACCTGCCTAAATGACTACAGACCCGTAGCACTCACGTCCGTAGCCATGAAGTGCTTTGAAAGGCTGGTAATGGCTCACATCAACACCATTATCCCAGAAACCATAGACCCACTCCAAATTGCATACCGCCCAAACAGATCCACAGATGATGCAATCTCGATTGCACTCCTCACTGCCCTTTCCCACCTGGACAAAAGGAACACTTTTATGAGAATGCTATTCATTGACTACAGCTCAGCGTTCAACACCATAGTACCCTCAAAGCTCATCACTAATCTAAGGATCCTGGGACTAAACACCTCCCTCTGCAACTGGATCCTGGACTTCCTGACAGGCCGCCCCCAGCTGGTGAGGGTAGGTAGCAACACATCTGCCATGCTGATCCTCAACACTGGAGCTCCCCAGGGGTGCGTGCTCAGTCCCCTACTGTACTCCCTGTTCACCCACGACTGCATGGCCAGGCACGACTCCAACACCATCATTAAATTTGCAGACGACACAACAGATCAACGACGAGACAGCCTATAGGGAGGAGGTCAGAGACCTGGCCGTGTGGTGCCAGGACAACAACCTTTCCCTCAATGTGATCACGACAAAGGAGATGATTGTGGACTACAGGAAAAAGAGGACCAAGCACGCCCCCATTCTCATCGACGGGGCTGCAGTGGAGCAGGTTGAGAGCTTCAGGTTCCTTTGTGTCCACACCACCAACAAACTAACATGATCCAAGCACACCAAGACAGTCGTGAAGAGGGCACGACAAAACCTATTCCGACTCAGGAGACTGAAAATATTTGGCATGGGTCTTCAGATCCTCAAAAGGTTCTTCAGCTGCACCATCGAGAGCATCCTGACTGGTTGAATCACTGCCTGGTATGGCAACTGCTCGGCCTCTGACCATAAGGCACTACAGGGGGTAGTGCGTACGGCCCAGTACATCACTGGGGTCAAGCTTCCTGCCATCCAGGACCTCTATAGCAGGCGGTATCAGAGGAAGGCCCTAAAAATTGTCAAAGACTCCAGCCACCCTAGTCATAGATTGTTCTCTCTGCTACCGCACGGCAAACGGTACCGGAGCGCAAAGTCTAGGTCCAAAAGGCTTCTAAACAGCTTCTACCCCCAAGCCATAAGACTCCTGAACATCTAGTCAAATGGCCATCCAGACTATTTACAGTGCCCCCCCCCCCCCCCTCACACACACACCCTCTTTACACCACTGCTCACACACTCACTTTAATAACTCTACCTACATGTACATACTACCTCAAATAACCGGTGCCCCCACACATTGACTCTGTAACGGTACCCCCCTGTACAACGTCTCGCTATTGTTATTTCACTGCTGCTCTTTAATTACTTGTTACTTTTAGCTCTTATTCTTATCTGTATTTTTTTAAACTGCATTGTTGGTTAAGGGCGCGTAAGTAAGCATTTCACTGTAAGGTAAGGTGTAAGGTTGTATTCTGCGTATGTGACTAATAGCATTTGATTTGATTTGAACTAGACAAAAACATCAAGAGGACCATGACACAACATTCTAAGAACGTCCTAAAAACATTCTTGGGAACGTCCCTGGAACTTACCTGGAACAGCAAAAAACTTGGACCATGACTGTTTAAATTGAATTAATGTAAATTATGCATTTTAAAGTAAAGTATTCTCATTGATGTGATCACGTGAATTTCATGTTTTTTTTTTTCGTAACGGAACCACAGATCAAGCAACATTATGGACTAAACGGTCAAATCCTGTTGCTACAGGATCATTTTTCTATGACAATACTGGTCAAATTAAGATCCTACATTACATCTGTAGTTTCTTGTTTAGAGGTGCCCTATCATTTTGTACAGATTTTCCTGTGTGTGTATGGTCTCTGTAGTGTTTACATGGTAGCCATTCTTGCAGTGATCCAGGCAGGCTCAGAGGCCAAGCTTTGTGCCAGTCTTCTGCAGCCCAACGAGACCCTGGTCATGACCATATCTCTGATTGTTGATGAGCAGAGCAAAATTCTTCTCCAAGAGAGTTCTGACCAAGAGTTTCACCGCTGCTTCCAGTTTCAGGTCAGCCAGCACTGGTCGACATCCAGAACCATTCCAATAAGAGTACACAGTACTTCTCAGCTTTGTGATGCATCTCTTCATTTTAGTGCAATGCTATCTTATTTGATGGGAAATATCAATGTGGTGGCCTACCAAAACTTTTCTGGGATTCAAGCTGAAATTTGACATAAAAAGATGACATTAACTACTGAAGAAAAAGCATTTTTAAAACACACTGATGAAAGGAGAAGTGATTGAATCTTCACAACCTTGACATTGTTGCAGCACGTTCTTACCAACTAAGCCACACTGGATCATATGTCATTGGTTCATTGTCTCACTGACAGGCCCCTAAGGTGGAGAGTGACCAAGTGCAAAACTTTAAGGTGGAGGTTCGAGGTGAAACTTTTCTATCGACAGAGGAGAGAAAGGTCATGATCAAACCCTACAGTCCGATGACATTCATCCAAACGGATAAACCAATCTACAACCCAGGACAAACAGGTAATTTTACACAGAGCCTGTACACAGTCTGCTGGACTGGTTTGCTCTGTCATCACATGTTGCTCCTAAAAGACATTTGAAACAGGACAGTAAAGGTCCAGATGACAAAAAGATTCACTGCAGGTTCACTCAGATTATGTACACTGGAGTTTGTACCAACATACCCCATGTTACAAGCTGTTCCTCTCCTGGACATTATCATTGGATATTGATAGTGTAAATATTTATATTTTTTCATGAACAATAAGGCTTTGGGAATGGGAAATGTTTTGAACAATATTGGACAAAACTTTAGCTCATGTTATCTGTTTGATAAGGCTACACAAACAGTTGAGGCATAGCACTCAATGCAAACAAACTGTGCATGTCTGCAGAGGTAAGTAAACATGTATGGGCTGATTTGAAGGTCCTCAAACATTTACCACAGGACATGGGGTTTTCCATTCATACAGGTCAGATTGGAATGTATGATAATGTTTTTCCTGAGATTGAGTTAATCTACTGAATTGACATTAAAGTCCCAGTGCTACTTGTGATGTTGAAGAGACAAAGACAATCACCTGCCTAGTTCATATAGTTGTATACATTTGCTAAATGCGGAATACACATTTCAGTTGAAGGCATTCAGTTGTACAACTGACTAGGTGTCCCCCTTTCCCTTTCTGTTGATTTTTGGGAATATGAGAGTTATTCATTAAACATTAGCCAATCTTTTGTCTTGATCTTCACAGTACAACATAGTGTAACTTGAGGTAAGACCCTTATTAGTCTGTCAATTTATGATGATTGTCACTAAATAATACAATACGATAAGACGATGACTCCACCAGCTAGGTAGGTCATCATTCATTTCCACATGGCAGTTACCAGAAGACTCCATATCAGCTTTATGTGAACACATCTGGGCCACCTTCACATCTGGGCCACCTTCACATCTGGGCCACCTTCAGTAGAACATTGCAGATAGAATTGTCATGAATTGAACTGACGTGACTCCTTATTCTACATGTGAGACAGGCATGCTTGGCCTACATAACATGTTTGTATCTGAACAGTCCACAAGGTTGTGCCCTGCTCAATGTGTCTCTTGTTCTATGAATAAACAGAATGTTCATCAGAACAGGATTGGACAGTGGGTCAGTACTTAATCCAGTGGGATCATTCTGCAGCTTTCGAGTAAAGAAGACCACACCCATGGAAAACGTCACCGAACTTGTCAGTTCCCGTCCTCCTTGGTCATGACTGCCCACTCTTCCATGGGTTGTGGACCAATACGGAGAAGCATGAGAGGGGCCGACAAGAGAAGAGGAGCTCACAGCACCGCATGGGCCTGGCACATAACCTGGTTTCCCGCCATAAACTCTGGGGGTAAAAAGTAAACCACACGGGGCGACTAGACGGTCTACTAGGGGAACAGGAAGCAGGATGAGGAGTCCACATGATTGCTGCGGCGGGTCTTCGAAGAGACATCCAGTGATGAGACGTGCCACGGAATCGAGAGCCAAGGGGAAGAGGGATCCAGCCAGGCAGACGAGGATAGGAGGAAAGAGAACTGCTTTGACAGATCTTCCCAGAGTCCACACCAGAGGAGTCCTGGCCGGGGTTTGGCATGGAGACCAACGATCCCCACCCTGTCCGACAGTTTCCCTTAACGAAGACCTTATGAGTCAGTTTGGCACGGCCCAACAGCGAGATCCGGAGGTGCAAAGGCTTGTGGACAAAGTGGCAGTTATTGATGGGAAGAGGCTACAGGATGAGGGTGAGTTACATTTCCCATATTTTGCCATACATAACAGCCTATTATATTGGGTATGTAGGAGAAGGGAGGGGGAGTTTGAACTATTGGTAGTACGGAGGTCATATCAAGCCAATGTGCTGCACTTGGCCCTCTCCCATGTCTTGGGGGACATTTAGGATGGGAGAAAACGGCTGAGCGGGTACTCACCCTGTTCTACTGGCCGGGGGTGACCAGAGACTTAGCCAAATATTGCAGGTCATGCGACAGGTGTCAATGTACAGGGCACATTTTCGCAATCCCCTGATATCTCTTCCCATTATAGAAACCCCATTCAAAACTATTGCCATGGACCTAGTGGGGCCACTGCCACGGTCAGCCAGAGGACACAATACATCCTTGTAGTAGTGAACTACGCAACCAAATATCCCGAGGCTATTCCATAACGCACCATGGCGACAAAAGGCATAGCCAAGGAGCTGGTCATGTTTTTGGGAGTAGGATTACCCTCAACTATTTTAACAGACCAAGGCACACCCTTCATGTCCTGGCTCATGAAAGACCTACAGTTGAAGTTGGAAGTTTATATACACTGAGCCAAATACATTTAAACTCAGTTTCTCACAATTCCTGACATTTAATCCAAGTAAACATTCCCTGTCTTAGGTCAGTTAGGATCACCACTTTATTTTAAGAATGTGAAATGTCAGAATAATGGTAGAGAGAATAATTTATTTCAGCTTTTATTTCTTTCATCACGTTTTAGGCCTCCTTGCTCACACATGTTTTTTCAGTTCTGCCCACAAATGTTCTATAGGCTTAAGGTCAGGGCTTTGTGATAGCAATTCCAATACCTTGACTTTGTTGTCCTTAAGCCATTTTGCCACAACTTTGGAAGGATGCTTGGGGTCATTGTCCATATGGAAGACCCATTTGCGACCAAGCTTTAACTTCCTGACTGATGTCTTGAGGTGTTGCTTCAATATATCCACATAATTGTCCTTCCTCATGTTGCCATCTATTTTGTGAAGTGCACCAGTCCGTCCTGCAGCAAAGCACCCCCATAACATGATGCTGCCACGCCTGTGCTTCACGGTTGGGATGGTGTTCTTCGGCTTGCAAGCCTCCCCCTTTTTCCTCCAAACATAACGATGGTCATTATGGCCAAACAGTTATAATTTTGTTTATTCAGACCAGAGGACATTTCTCCAAAAAGTACAATCTTTGTCCCCATGTGCAGTTGCAAACCTTAGTCTGGCTTTATTATGGCTGTTTTGGACCAGTGGCTTCTTCCTTGCTGAGTGGCCTTTCAGGTTATGTCGATATACCAATAGTGGATATAGATACTTTTGTACCAGTTTCCTCCAGCATTTTCACAAGGTCCTTTGCTGTTGTTCTGGGATAGATTTGCACTTTTCGCACCAAAGTACGTTCATCTCTAGGAGACAGAACAAGTCACCTTCCTGAGCGGTATGACGGCTGCGTGGTCCCATGGTGTTTATACTTGCGTACTATTGTTTGTACAGATGAACGTGGTACCTTCAGGCGTTTGGAAATTGCTCCCAAGGATGAACCAGACTTGTGGAGGTCACCCCCAGACAGACGGACTGTGCTAGAGGCTGAATAAAACCATCATGAGCATGTTAAGATGTGTTGTGGATAAGGACAGGAAAAATTGGGACATGCTGTTGCCCCACCTTATGTTTGCCCTGCACCAAGTTCCTCAAGCCTCTACCAGGTTCTCCCCCTTTGAGTTGTTGTACGGGCGACCATGCAGAGGCATTTTGGATTTAGCAAAAGAAGCCTGGGAGAACCAACCAATTCCCTACCGCTCGTTCATTGAGCACGTAGTCCTAATGTAGAATAGGGTAGTATTATGTGTAGTAAATGTATTATGTAGTAAGTACTACAGTAATGTCCACAAAAACACAACAGTTTTTATACCACAGAATTTAATTAGCATTTACCCTGCTCATTCCCCTCCCCCATATCACATTTGTGCCACCCTTAAGTGAGAAACCTACCATATATTGTGTTCCCTACAGGTTATAGTTCAGAGCTTCTGCTCTTCTCTATAACCTATCTGTTCAGACCCCAGTCCTACCGACCTACAGGTTATGGAAAATTTGCTCTTGTTGTATTTCTCCCGTAGGTTTCCTGAAGGAGAAAGCCTCCACTTTTATATGCTGTGATAATTGCTTTGTTAGCTCTATAAGCAGTTAGTTCATATGCCTTGACACTGTGACAGGCCGAGACAATAAGAAATCAATTCAACCACACCTTCGTTTGATCACAAAACTGGAGAGCAACCTCTGTCCAGTGAAATCCACAAAGCATATTGCATGTAACAAACAGTTGAATGATCAAGCAACTTAAAGTTTCTGACATTTTCGGACTACTAAACAACTATTGATTTAGAATCAGAGTTACAGCAAGTCACAAAGAAAACAGGAGCTGCTTCCACTATTCCAGCACCACTTCAACATCGTCAAATCACCTCTGCTTAGTCTCATACAATGACCGGTCAAATAAACCAAAAAGCGATTTAGTCCAATCAACGTAAGGTAAATATTAAGGTAAATATGATGTGGCTGTCCCTGGTTCCGATTTCTGTCTTTGTGTGTGCTCCTCGTCCCTCAGGGGGTCTCCTGCACTGGACTCAGACCTCCTCAGAGACCTCAGCCTCCCTGGCAGTGGAGATCAGCTCCTACGTTCTGCTAGCTTCCCTCAGTGCCTCCCCTCTGTCATTGCCACTGACCTGGGCTAGTCACTCTAGTAACTGATCAATGTAAACATCTACCCTTTCTGTAAATGGGGTATTTTCTTTAATTTTGAATTGATTTACCTGTGATCTGTTGGAGTATAGCCCTCCAGGCCCTGGCTCTCTACTCCACCAGGGTGTTCAGTAGAGAGGGCACCAGCACAGTGACAGTACAGTCTCCCAGCGGGGGACAGCACCTCTTTAATGTGAACCAAAACAACAAGCTTCTTTACCAAGAAAGGGCGCTGCAGGACACAGAATGGAAGTGAAGGGCAGTGCTTGTGCCTCAGTGCACGTCAGTGAAAACACATCTCTCCTCCCAATCCAGTTGTGTATATATTACTGTGAATTTCAAACATAAATATGTTTTCTGGCTTGATTTCTAGTTTATGAAATGGTTATTGTTTTTCTATGTTATAAAATGGTTATTTTTAGGCAACCTTGTTCCCCTGACTACTTCTTCCCTCTTTCCCAGATGGCGCTCCACTACAACATCCCTACTCCTGCTGACAGCACAACGCTCAGCATCCAGGTGAAGACAGAGGTGGACTGCAACAGCAACTCTTTGAAACCCAGAGTAATGCTGAACCTCGAGTCTCAGTAAGAATGAATGACACATTTACAGAAGCATTCTTTCAATACGTTTATTTATGACACTACAAAGTGTTATTATGGAACATGTCTAACAGAATGGACTTGACCCAAATCACTTGGCTTCATTATGCCTATGTAGATTATTTCACTTCTAATTTGTAGCTAGGCTTGGATCAGTAACAGTAATAAAACAGATCTGATCTTTTTATGGCGAAAATTATCAAAGTATCCATTTATTTGATTATTACAAGCACTTGTCAAAATCTAACCTTGATGTCAGGGGCCTCTTTTCTTTCACAGATATCATGGAAAGGAGCTGACCACCAATATGATTATAGTGGATTTGAAATGCTGTCTGGGTTTGCAGACACAGAGACTTTGGGGAGTGTGAGTTTTATTTTGATAACATACGTTTATGGTGTTACCTGTGACCTTTTCCATGTAGCTCTTGCCTCTTTCATCTGTGAACCTTTCTGAAACTGAATGTTTTTGTCCATGCAATATGAATAATCAGTGAACGGCTTGTCTTCAAAGCTGAGGAGTTATTGGATCGTGTTGATACTAAAGATGACCATGTTTTAACGTACTTGACAGGGGTGAGACCAAAACCACCTGTCAGTTTGAAACAGTGTACATAGTACTCGCAATGGAATTAATTTGAAATAATATATACAGTGCCAGTCAAAAGTTTGGACACACCTACTCATTCCAGGGGTTTTCTTTATTTTTACATTTTCTACATTGTAGAATAATAGTGAAGACATCAAAACTATGAAATAACATATATGGAATAATGTGGTAACCAAAAAAGTGCTAAACAAATGTGAGATTCTTCAATGTAGCCTTGATGACAGTTCAGAGGAGACTGTGAATCAGTCCTTCATGGTTTAATTGCTGCAAAGAAACCACTAGTAAAGGACACCACTAAGAAGAGACTTGCTTGGGCCAAGAAACACCAGCAATGGACATTAGACCGGTGGAAATCTGTCCTTTGGTCTGATGAGTCCAAATTTGAGATTTTTGGTTCCAACCGCCATGTCTTTGTGAGACGCAGAGTAGGTGAATGGATGATCTCTGTATGTGTGGTTCCCACCGTGAAGCATGGAGGAGGAGGTGTGATGGTAAGGGGGTACTTTGCTTGTGACACTGTCTGATTTATTTAGAATTCAAGGCACACTTAACTAGCATGGCTACCACAGCATTATGCAGTTTGCACCTATTGGGACTATCATTTGTTTTTCAACAGGACAATGATCCAACACACCTCCAGGCTGTGTAAGGGCTATTTGACCAAAAAGGAGAGTGATGGAGTGCTGTATCAGATGACCTGGCATCCACAAACACCCGACCTCAACCCAATTGAGATGGTTTGGGATGAGTTGGACCGTAGAGTGAAGGAAAAACAACCAACAAGTGCTCAGCATATGTGGGACCTCCTTCAAGACTTTTGGACAGGAATTCCAGGTGAAGCTGGTTAAGAGAATGCCAAGTGTGTGCAAAACTGTCAAGGCAAAGGGTGGCTACTTTGAAGAATCTATAATATATTTTGTTAAACACATTTTTGGCTGCTACATGTTTTCATGTGCTATTTCGTAGTTTTGATGTCTTCACTATTATTCTACAAAATAAAGCATAACTCTTGAATGAGTAGGTTTGTCCAAACTTTTGACTGGTACTGTATATTTTGATGTACTTGTCGTGACATACAGTGGGGCAAAAAAGTATTTAGTCAGCCACCAATTGTGCAAGTTCTCCCACTTAAAAAGATGAGAGAGGCCTGTCATTTTCATCATAGGTACACTTCAACTATGACAGAGAAAATGAGAAAAGAAAATCACATTGTAGGATTTTTAATGAATTTATTTGCAAATTATGGTGGAAAATAAGAATTTGGTCACCTACAAACAAGCAAGATTTCTGGCTCTCACAGACCTGTAACTTCTTCTCTAAGAGGCTCCTCTGTCCTCCACTCATTACCTGTATTAATGGCACCTGTTTGAACTTGTTATCAGTATAAAAGACACCTGTCCACAACCTCAAACAGTCACACTCCAAACTCCACTATGGCCAAGACCAAAGAGCTGTCAAAGGACACCAGAAACAAAATTGTAGACCTGCACCAGGCTGGGAAGACTGAATCTGCAATAGGTAAGCAGCTTGGTTTGAAGAAATCAACTGTGGGAGCAATTATTAGGAAATGGAAGACATACAAGACCACTGATAATCTCCCTCGATCTGGTGCTCCACGCAAGATCTCACCCCGTGGGGTCAAAATGATCACAAGAACAGTGAGCAAAAATCTCAGAAGCACACAGGGGGGACCTAGTGAATGACCTGCAGAGAGCTGGGACCAAAGTAACAAAGCCTACCATCAGTAACACACTACGCTGCCAGGGACTCAAATCCTGCAGTGCCAGACGTGTCCCCCTGCTTAAGCCAGTAAATTTCCAGGCCCGTCTGAAGTTTGCTAGAGAGCATTTTGATGATCCAGAAGAAGATTGGGAGAATGTCATATGGTCATATGGTCAGATGAAACCAAAATATAACTTTTTGATAAAAACTCAACTCATCGTGTTTGGAGGACAAAGAATGCTGAGTTGCATCCAAAGAACACCATACCTACTGTGAAGCATGGGGGTGGAAACATCATGCTTTGGGGCTGTTTTTCTGCAAAGGGACCAGGACGACTGATCCGTGTAAAGGAAAGAATGAATGGGGCCATGTATCGTGAGATTTTGAGTGAAAACCTCCTTCCATCAGCAAGGCCATTGAAGATGAAACGTGGCTGGGTCTTTCAGCATGACAATGATCCCAAACACACCGCCCGGGCCCGGGCTACAATGTGATTTCTGGATTGTTTTTCTTCTAATTTTGTCTGTCATAGTTGAAGTGTACCTATGATGAAAATTACAGGCCTCTCTCATCTTTTTAAGTGGGAGAACTTGCACAATTGGTGGCTGACTAAATACTTTTTTTGCCCCACTGTATCTCTACTCTGAAATTATATGTGTAGAATGTCCTTCAGTCAGCAAAACTGAAATTACACTTCTGCATAGAGCGTTTAAATAATTGTGGCCAATCCCTATTCCTACCTTTCAGCTCCCAGTACAAAATCTAAAGCCAGCGGTGGTCAAGATCTACGACGTCTAACAAACTGCTGTCCTATCTAACAAACTGCTGTCCTATTTTAAATCTAGAATCATTGGTCATCTTTTATAGCTGACCCATATACTATACATGTACTATAAATTATTTTATTTAACTGAGTCAATATTCCTTTTACCTAAATGCTGGTCAGTTTGTTAAAGCATTCATTCCTTACATGTATCCATCTATCATTGTATTTACCCCTCTGCAGTTATAAGAATAATTACATTCACAGAGGTCACACCTGCAACCCCTGAGACATAATTTAAACTCTAAAGTAAAATATGTAACTGGAATTAAAGTTTTCCATTATAACCCTATTCTTGAGCATTTTATCCAGACAGTTTTGTCACACTATGGCAAGCAATGAGTGAAGACATCAAAACTACGAAATAGCACATGAATACATGTCGCAACCAAAAATGTGTTTAACAAAATATATTTTAGATTCTTCAAAGTAGCCACCTTTTGCCTTGACAGTTTTGCACACACTTGGCATTCTCTTAACCAGCTTCACCTGGAATTCCTGTCCAAAAGAGTGCAGGCTCAGGAGACAAGGTGAATAGTGAAAGGCATTATGTAAGACAGTGGGTCTCATCCTGGGGTACTAGTACCCATGGGGGTACCTGGCCTATCCACAGGGGTTACTTGGGAAGACTCATGGGCAGTGCAATATGTGATTGGGGGTACAGTAAACAAGAGGTTGAGAACCACTGTGCTAGACCACATCAAAGGGCAAAAAAACTATCCCTTCTGAAACAAATTCTTGCAGCTCTGAATCTTAACAAATACAATGTGCTGTTAATCGGTGTTGCTAAATATACAAAGGTGTGTGGGCCAATGCTCTTTCTCAATTTTGCAGGTTCTCATCTTTTCTCTTCCTCCATCTGTAATCATCATGGACCCCCTGTAGTTCTCATCTTTTTTCTTCCTCCATCTGTTATCATCATGGACCCCTGTAGTAATAATAAAGGCGTGGTTCTCTTTTATTTCTCATCAGGGAATGGGATCCAGGAAATCCACTCACTCTAAATTCCATCAACAAGGGGATGTGTCCTGTACTGATCAAACCCATAATGAGTCCTGGCTATAATCTCCATTATGAATTTCTCCTAATAATTTATTGAGCTAATGGTGTGGACAAGGCATGGAAAGATGTAGTCGAAAACACAAATCCATTTAGAGAAAGAGTAACAGAACAATTGAGAACACAAACATATACACCCACAAAACAGATATTATAGAGCCCTGTTGTTGATAACTCAGCTCACGAAACATATCAAAACTTATACTGAGAATTATGGACATATGAGTACGCTGTGAAAAACAGTACTTTTGAAGAGCAGCAAGACTCTTCATGACCTAACAATGGGGAAATTACAAACGTCCTTGTTATGGGTTAACAAGTGTACCTGCTGAGCTGATATCAAGAAAGAGTATTCAATCACACTCCACTTCAGATGTCAATACAATACATCCTGTTTTTTGCTCAGAGAAGATGCAACTCAAGCCCACTTGATTGGACAGTAGCTCTTTAAACCCCCCCCCCCCCCCCCCTCCCAACTCCTCTTATTTTTCCTCCTGCTCTCTTCATTTGTGCCCTGCCCAGCCTACAACAGTGATTCTCAGATTTCTGTGCTCTTATATTGCCATTGCTGAAGCTAGATCCAAGTGAACATCGAAGACAGCCCTGAAATACAGTCAACAGTGACAACGGTAAGATAAGACATTTCCCTATTGAAATATTGCATGGAAATAAACCTGTTGAATGGAGGAACTATCTTGGAAACACTCCAGCCATATTCTAAACAATACAAAATGTTGGCATGTACTCTTTGGGATCATAATACTATGGAAAACATGCTTTTCAGAGATGCTGTACAAGTAATAAATACAACTCATGGATATCTATATCTATTTCAATTTTAAAATACTCAAATGGGCAAAGACATGGAGATGGTAACAAGCTTCCCTGTTAACAAGCTTCCCAGCTCTGGTCATTTTTTTAACAACATATTTTACAGTTTCTAGTGCCTTTTGACTTCCTGTCTATTTAATCCCGATTAAATAAACAATGGCAGGAATTATTGAATGATTTGAAGACCAATGGATAAGAATATCACACCCAATTCAGTGGTTACTGTTTTTAAGGGTAAAAGGAAATCAACTGTATTCTAACCAAAAGTTATTTTGGAACAATGATGTCGATTTTCAAAAGAGTCCACAAGACAAGGAACACTGTTGCCTTTTGCAAAACAATAAATGTGTTTTCAAAACACAAATACATTAATCGAAATTATTATACCGTCAAAATTGCTAATACATTCATCAAAAGAACACAACTGCCTGCAAAAAGATTAATACAACCATACTTATCTCGGCGCAGACAAAACAGAAAGTTAGTCTGTCTTTAAAGATCCATGTAGATCAATATATTTTCTTGGCAGTCACTAAATCATGATGATCAAAAATTGGGACTTAAACTATCCAAAAGTTCAGAATTATGGGCAGTTACTCTCCTTTTATGCATATTTCACCAAACAATGTCAGGTCTAGTAACCGAAAGGTTGCAAGATCAAATCCCTGAGCTGACAAGGTAAAAATCTGTTGTTCTGCCCCTGAACAAGGCAGTTAACGCACCGTTCCTAGGCTGTCATTGAAAATAAGAATTTGTTCTTAACTGACTTGCCTAGTTAAATAAAGGTGAAATAAAAAAAAAATCGCATTATTCCTGATGAATACAAATAAGCACATTGTGTGCAGGATTCATTCATTGGTATCATCACAATACAATTCCATGTATTCAGTACATAGCCTGGTTTGTTCATAGCTTTGTAAACTTTCAAATTGCGCACAAAAACACAATCCACAAAAGAAATAGGAAAGGTGAATCACAGTAGATTGGTGGCACCTTAATTGGTGAGGACGGACTTGTGGTCATGGCTGGAGTGGTATATATGGAATGGTGTCAAACACGTGGTTTGATATCATTTCATCTGCGCCGTTCCAGCCATTATTATGAGCTGTTCTCTCCTCAGTAATCTCCACTAAGGTGAATACAATGGAGAAACGTATATGCCTCAATCTACACTCAAATAATGGAAGGTCACAATGTTGGAGAGTATAACCTAGGAGTAACCAAAAGTTATGTAGAAGTAACCCAACTTCATTCTCTACATGTCCGCAATATTGTAAAATAGCATACATGTTCTGTTCTGCTATAGATACATTTCAACAGAGATCCAAAAATGATTTGTACGCGATTGAGAAAATTTGTAAGACTAGGACAGCTGTAGTCAATGTTGGATACGGTAATGCATTGTTGACCCAACCAACATGTAGGCTCATGGGGGATACTCAATCACCTGTGGACTACCCGTCTGGTCTACTGCAACTCGCTGTTCGCTGGGTTCCCCTCTTGTGCCATCAAACCAATGCAACAACCTTCCCAAGTTCTCTCATGTCACCCCGCTCCTCTGCACACTCCACTGGATTCAAGTCAGTGAATCACATCCACTACAAGACCATGGTGCTTACCTACGGAACAGAAAGAGAAACTGCCCCTCCCTTCAGGCTATGCTCAAACCCTTCATTCCAACCCAAGCACTCCGTTCTGCCACCTCAGGTATCTTGGCCCTCCCACCCCTAAAGGAGGGCAGATCCCGCTCAGCCCAGTCCAAGCTCTTCTCTGTCCTGTCACCCCGATGTTGGAACCAGCTTCCCCCTGAAGCTAGGACAGCAGAGTCTCTGCCCATCTTTCAAAAACATCTGAAACCCTACCTCTTCAAACAGTATCTTAAATAATTCTCCTCACCCCACCCCTCCCCCTTCTAGTTCTAACTCTACTGATAGCTACTTTATTGAGGAAAAATTTACTTTCTATGCCTGTGATTTGTTGTTGTCCCACCTAGCTATCTTAAGATGAATGCACTGTAAGTCACTCTGGATAATAGCGTCTACTAAATGACTCAAATGTAAATGATAGATATTCATAGTTATTCATTATAGTCAGGATTATGGGGATAGCTTCAATTTGCTTTCAACGTTGTGATGGGTGGAAATGTTCAGACCTATTCAATTGTTTCAGAGTTCAGATCTACAGGGAGTTCCTAGAGGTGAGGCTCGTGTTGTAATTCAGAACCAGTGTGTTTTATCTCCCACAGAGCAACACTGGGGCGTCGGGAACATGTTCCTCTTTTCCACAACACTTCTCTTCCTGTTTCTGGGTGGGTAAGCTAGGAAGCTGCAGACCAGTGCTGCACGCACAACAAGCTCATAAATCAGGAGAATCCCTGTAATCAAATCTGTCTGCTGATTGAATTACCTCGCTAGATGCATGTTGGACTTTGTCATGCTTTTCTTTTTTCTCCACTTGTTAAATTCATATAAAGACATTATTTCATATAAAGATACATACGTTCTCTTTGCATCACATTTATACCTGTGTGGGGGCTATTAGAAATGTCAGGCTTACACATGCACACTATAACAAGTCATGTGATGAAGCATTATTTATGTTACATTCTCTTAAAGGGACATTACACTTTCAAATCAAAGTTTGTCAGACGTTTTCAGACCTTCCAAGTAGTCTAATGTCAAGACAAAACCATTTCCCACAACATTGGCTGAGTGTTGATCCACCTATATGCCTCCACCCTAAGTGAGTGGAAAAGATAGGCACTGAATAAAACCAGAGAATTAGATGGTGCTTATCTTTTCCATTCATTTGTGATTGAGGCATATAGCTGGATCTACACAACAGATGGTCTAGGTTGTTGACGTGGAGTACCAGTCAAACGTTTGGACACACCTACTCATTCAAGTTTTTTTTAAAAGTTTTTTTAATTATTTTTTTTACAATTTTCTACATTGTACAATAATAGTGAAGATGTCTTCAAAGCTGAGGAGTTCACTTCTAGTGGATTGTGTTGATACTAAAGATGACCATGTTTTAACGTACTTGACAGGGGTGAGACCAAAACCACCTGTCAGTTTGAAACAGTGTACATAGTACTCGTAATGGAATTAATTTGAAATAATATATACAGTACCAGTCAAAGGTTTGGACACACCTACTCATTCCAGGGATTTTCTTTATTTTTACATTTTCTACATTGTAGAATAATAGTGAAGACGACATCAAAACTAAACTGTCCCTTTTTCAGGACCCTTTCTTTCAAAGCTAATTCGTAAAAATCCAAATAACTTCACAGATATTAATTGTAAAGGGTTTGAACACTGTTTACCATGCTTGTTCAATGAACCATAAACAATTAATGAACTGCCACGGCCGATGCTGGAAGAAGACCAAGGTGCAGCGTGGTGAGTGTACATTTTCCTTTAAAAAAAAATGTCACCAACAAAACAAAAAACGAAAGAAACAACCGTGAAGTTTACAGTGCTATAGTGCCACTAACAAAGATAACTTCCCACACTGAAAGGAAGGAAAGGGCTACCTAAGGAAAGGGCTACCCCCCCCCCCCCCCCCAACTGCCCGAGTTACACCAGGAACACACAATCCCTCCATCAGTGCTCAGACTGTCTGCAATAGGCTGAGAGAGGCTGGACTGAGGGCTTGTAGGCCTGTTGTAAGGCAAGTCCTCACCAGACATCCCCGGCAACAACGTCGCCTATGGGCCCAAACCCACGTCGCTCGACCAGACAGGACTGGCAAAAAGAGCTCTTCACTGGCGAGTCGCGGTTTTGTCTCACTAGGGGGGAAAGGTCGGATTTGCGTTTATTGTCGAAGGAATGAGCGTTACACCGAGGCCTGTACTCTTGAGCAGGATTGATTTGGAGGTGGAGTTTCCATCATGGTCTGGGGCGGTGTCACAGCATCATCGGACTGAGCTTGTTGTCATTGCAGGCAATCTCAATGCTGTGTGTTACAGGGAAGACATCCTCCTCCCTCATGTGGTACCCTTCCTGCAGACTCATCCTGACATGACCCTCCAGCATGACAATGCCACCAGCCATACTGCTCGTTCTGTGCATGATTTTCTGCAAGACAGGAATGTCAGTGTTCTGCCATGGCCAGCGAAGAGCCCGGATCTCAATCCCATTGAGCACATCTGGGAACTGTTGGATCGGAGGGTGAGTGCTAGGGCCATTCCCCCCAGAAATGTCCAGGAACTTGCAGGTGTCTGGGTGGAAGAGTGGGGTAACATCTCACAGCAAGAACTGGCAAATCTGGTGTAGTCCATGAGAAGGAGATGCACTGCAGTACTTAATGCAGCTGGTGGCCACACAAAATAATGACTGTTACTTTTGATTTTGACCCCCCCGTTGTTCAGGGACACATTATTCTATTTCTATTTCAGTTTATGTCTCAGTTGTTGAATCTTGTTATGTTCAAACAAATATTTACACGTTAAGTTTGCTGAAAATAAACGCAGTTGACAGTGAGAGGACGTTTCTTTTTTTGCTGAGTTTGTGAAATAATAAATATGGAATCATGTAATAACAAAAAAAGTATTAACCAAATCAAAATATATTTTAGATTCTTCATAGTAGCAAGGAAAGAAATTCCAGAAATTAACATTGAACAAGGCACACCTGTTAATTGAAATGCATTCCAGGTGACTACCTCGCGAAGCTGGTTAAGAGAATGCCAAGAGTGTGCAAAGCTGTCATCAAGGCAAAGGGTGGCTACTTTGAAAGTGTTTAACACTTTTTTGGTTACTCCATGATTCCATATGTGTTATTTCATAGTTTTGATGTCTTCACTATTATTCTACAATGTATAAAATAGTAAAAATAAAGAAAAAACATTGAATGAGTAGGTGTGTCCAAACTTTTTACTGGTACTGTATGTATCTCAACATTAGTCTACTTTTGAGGTCTAAAAACATTGGACAAACTTTCCTTTATGAGTGAAATGTCCCTTTAACCTTTTACTCTATCAATACATGGAGTTGTTATTAAAACCAAATGAAGTATTATTGTAAGTATTTGTATGTCTTGTACTTTCAGTCACCTGTTCACCAGAGAAGAAAGGCGATTTTGGAAAACTTAATGCCTGTATCACTGAAAACAACAGCCTCATGTTGGAATGCGAGTACCCACCATGTCCAGAGTCACCGTCCTTTGATTGTGACTTCCTCACCACAGAGGACGGGGTCCTGTTGGGGAGCTCTTACAAAAACTTTCAGATGACAAATTACTCAACCTTTCACATTACAGCAAAAGGTCGATGTCAGCTTATTCTCATTGGCCATGCCCTAACTCATTCCAACGAGACAAAGAGTTATAACTGTACTTTGATACGGAGAGGTAGAGAAGAGAGGAAGAACATCACTATAAACTACATGAACCCAAACAAAAAACGTGAGTATCAACCAAAAGAATAGATATATACAGGTGAAATTACTTATTGACCTACAGGTAACCTCCAAAATAATGGAAACACTTGAGTAAATGAGTGATACAAAGTATATTGAAAGCAGGTGCTTCCAAACAGGTGTGGTTTCTGAGTTAATTAAGCAATTATCATCCCATCATGCTTAGGGTCATGTATAAAATTTCTGCGCAGGACATTATTTTGGCTACCATGGCTATGGGATAGCAATGCCCCCATCCACAGGGTATGAGTGGTCACTGAATGGTTTGATGAGCATGAAAACGATGTAAGCAATATGCCATGGCCGTCCGAGTCATCAGCTCTCAACCCAATTGGACACCTATGGGAGATTCTGGAGCGGCACGTGAGACATCGTTTTCCACCACCACCAACAAAATACCAAATTATGGAATTTCTCATGGAAGAATGGTGTCACATCCCTCCAATAGAGTTCCAAACACTTACAGAATCTATGCCAAGGTGCATTAAATCTGTTCTGGCTCGTGATGGCCGAATGCCCTCAAGACACTAATAGGTTGGTGTTTCCTTTATTTTGGCAGTTACCTGTATATGCCTTTTGAAGCAATGCCAGCTACGTTATGACATTGTAAGACAAAAGACAAAAGTGTATGTCAGTGGATTAAATAAAAACGCTGTTCCAGTCTTATGGACAAAGTTCATAAGATCTCTATTTCAAATATATTTCTGAAATCTAGCATGACCTGCATGCATTCCTATGTATTGTCAAAAGGCACATATGACTGAGGAAAGTTGCAATGCAGCCCTAAAAGCTTGATGAAATTAGGTGGATGAAAACAAACGATGATAGCTGAGTGGAACAAACACAAACGTCCACTATATAACATGAACACAGATGAGGCCCACTGCTGAAGAGAGAACTCATCCTGACAATATTCATCAAGTGGATGACTTTGTACATGTTAATGAACACAATAACCTTCCTCTCCCCAGAACACATCAAACCTTGCTCTACCATGGGGTGGATGTTGCATCAAGCTCCCACCCTGCTATGGCCTGTGGTATTCATGTCACTATGGAAGATCCTCTCCTGAATGCACAACCTACCCTGACAAGCTGAAGCTCAACTCTGTCTGAATTAGGCTACTCTGTACAATTCATGACATGACAAATAAAAATGAAATATAAATATTTAGCCTTCCTGTGGCCTAATTTAAAATAAAACAATCTCATTTGCACGTCACATCAATGATATCATGTCACCGTGTGGGACTGTGGGTTAATTAACCTTGTCGGAGTGGGTGCCCTGATTGTAGTTTATGAGCTAGGCAGGCTACTGCCTGGGAAGGTCTCCCACTCAGAAGTACAAGATGGGGAGGGGGGTAGGTTGACCTCAGGTCTCCCCACTGGAAGCCCGAGGTAGGGGGAGGGGGGGAATCTATCAAATAGCGCACCTCTAACTTTGTACAGTACTAATGCAATTAGTAAAATCACTCACACTACGAAATGCTACCAAATAAACCACAATTCATTCATAATACTGTGAATATATAGATTCACAGAAATATTGCTGCATTTTGTTCTGGTTTGTGCGAAATGGTTAAGAATAATATAAAACCAGTCTGCACACCATCAAGGTGAACTGGTTTAGTCATGACTCTTGGTTGACAGTGTTGGTGGATGGGTAATGTATTGATGCTCGAGTGCCAAATCAACACAAATTTGTTTCTATTTGTCTTTGTTAGTTCTTTTTTTATATTTATGAGTCTTATTTATATATTTTTTATATTTATATAGTTTTACATGATATGATTATTTATTTGTGTTGTTTCAAATGTCTGAATAAAAATGACAGTTAGTGCAGAGGGGTGGTTCACCCAGGGAGCCATACAATATAACTGCCACTGATAATATACACACGAGACAACAATCCACAACAAGCATTATGAAGAAATGTATGGAGTAAAAATACATTTTATCAAATAGATTACGTTCTACAGTTCAAAGACTCATATTTTATTTTCTGAGTCACATTCTTGCTGTCCATTTTTAAACATGGAGTAGCATATACACTGGGGAGAACAAGTATTTGATACACTGCCGATTTTGCAGGTTTTCCTACTTACAAAGCATATAGAGGTCTGTAATTTTTTATCATAGGTACTCTTCAACTGTGAGAGACGGAATCTAAAACAAAAATCCAGAAAATCACATTGTATGATTTTTAAGTAATTAATTTGCATTTTATTGCATGACATAAGTATTTGATCACCTACCAACCAGTAAGAATTCCGGCTCTCACAGACCTGTTAGTTTTTCTTTAAGAAGCCCTCCTGTTCTCCACTCATTACCTGTATTAACTGCACCTGTTTGGACTCGTTACCTGTATAAAAGACACCTGTCCACACACTCAATCAAACAGACTCCAACCTCTCCACAATGGCCAAGACCAGAAAGCTGTGTAAGGACATCAGGGATAAAATTGTAGACCTGCACAAGGCTGGGGTGGGCTACAGGACAATAGGCAAACAGCTTGGTGAGAAGGCAACAACTGTTGGTGCAATTATTAGAAAATGGAAGAAGTTCAAGATGACGGTCAATCACCCTTGGTCTGGGGCTCCATGCAAGATCTCACCTCGTGGGGCATCAATGATGATGAGGAAGGTGAGGGATCAGCCCAGAACTACACGGCAGGACCTGGTCAATGACCTGGAGAGAGCTGGGACCACAATCTCAAAGAAAACCATTAGTAACACACTACGCCGTCATGGATTAAAATCCTGCAGCGCACGCAAGGTCCCCCTGCTCAAGCCAGCGCATGTCCAGGCCCATCTGAAGTTTGCTAATGACCATCTGGATGATCCAGAGGAGGAATGGGAGAAGGCCATGTGGTCTGAGACAAAAATAGAGCACTCGCTGTGTTTGGAGGAAGAAGAAGGATGAGTACAACCTCAAGAACACCATCGCAACCGTGAAGCATGGAGGGGGAAACATCATTCTTTGGGGATGCTATTCTGCAAAGGGGACAGGACGACTGCACCGTATTGAGGGGAGGATGGATGGGGCCATGTATCTCGAGATCTTGGCCAACAACCTCCTTCCCTCAGTAAGAGCATTGAAGATGGGTTGTGGCTGGGTCTTCCAGCATGACAACGACCCGAAACACACAGCCAGGGCAACTAAGGAGTGCCTCTGTAAGAAGCATCTCAAGGTCCTGGAGTGGCCAGGCCAGTCTCCAGACCTGAACCCAATAGAAAATCTTTGGAGGGAGCTGAAAGTCCGTATTGCCCAGTGACAGCCCCGAAACCTGAAGGATCTGGAGAATGTCTGTCTGTATGGAGGAGTGTGCCAAAATCCCTGCTGCAGTGTGTGCAAACCTGGTCAAGAACTACAGGAAACGTATGATCTCTGTAATTGCAAACAAAGGTTTCTGTAGCAAATATTAAGTTCTGCTTTTCTGATGTATCAAATACTTATGTCATGCAATAAAATGCAAATTAATTACTTAATCATACAATGTGATTTTCTGGAATTTTGTTTCAGATTCCGCCTCTCACAGTTAGTGTACCTGTATAATACACGCATTTACCACACGCAATAACTTCTAATGTAGGCTACTTGCCCACGGTCCCAGAGGTTATATATTGTGTCTCCTTCTGATTTATACCAGGGGTGTGGTTAGAATGCTGATCCAAGATCTGCATGTGTATCAAGTGTATCAAATACTTGTTCTCCCCACTGTACAATGTATTGAAACAGGATGTTGACGACATCGCGGTTTATGTTTAATACACGCATTTACCATATAACATACTGCACTGGTGTAGCTCAGTGGTTACTTCGAACACTTTCTCTATCAGAAACATTCTCTACCTCTGCAAAGGGGTTCGAACCACGGGCGCTGTCCAGTGTTTTGCCAGCCACTTTTTCATCACTGTAGCGAACCTTTGATTTTTTTGAGTGGGAAAATAAAGACGACAACAACAAGACAGAGTTACGGTGCATGCAGGCGTCATTCGTTTAGGAATTTAGATTAACTTTCACATAATTGTCTATGATAAAAAATTGTGAAACAGTGAACCCCTTCGGCCAAAATAACTTCTAATGTAGGCTACTTGCCCACGGTCCCAGATTCAGGATCGGTTATATATTGTGTCTCCTTCTGATTTATACCAGGGTGTGGTTAGAATGCTGATCCAAGATCTGCACAGTTGATGAAGCCCGGTAAAGATGGCTACAACATTAGATCTGTTTGATTTATTTTATCGGGCGCAGTTCCTAGGAGCAGTGGAATGGTATTACTAGGCCAAATCTTCTCAATGAGCGCGCCACGCGAGGTAAATAAATCGCACCTAAAATGTTGCACATGCGCAGACCATACAGTCAATGGCGCAGACAGCCAGTAATGTTGACAAACAACTGGGGAGAGGCCAATTGCACCGTAAGGGAAATATTCCGATCTTGTATGTAGCTATTGTACAAATACTGTATTCTCTATGCAATTAAATGTTTCAAGCAGAGTTGTACAAATGCCAAATGTTCGACATTTGCCTGGCTTTATTACTGTCTAAATAGCTAAGGTTAGTTTACGTTAATTCACAACATTAGCTAGTAGCAGCTAGCTATAGCAAAGGTGCTTTGTTTAACTGACCTGTCGCAGCTTGAAGGAACCGTTGGAATAATGCAGCTTGCTACATATTCGTAACTTATACAATTAAATATCGGTATGTGTGTTGGTTTGCTACTACTTTAGCACTCTGGATTTGGCATTTCGAATTTTGACATTTAGCTTCAGCTGTTTGCATGACGTTTTCGGCAATGAAATTATCTGGAAAGTTACAGGGTAACAGTAGTTATTTGCTGAATGAGGTTCCAAGCTCGCGGCTACATTGTAGGGGGCAACATCCACTGTAACTACTGAAGGGGCCTAAAGAGTACTGTTATCACTCCAATCAAACATACTGTATAGCTGGTTCCTTGAATGCTTTCTAGATTTTTTGGAAATCAGAGGTTTCAGGTTTGTGATTGGGTATCTATAGCCTAGTTTGTTTTTCCCAAAAGATTACCAACTTTACCTTTTTCCTCAAGCCTGTTTAGCTCCCGGGTGAATGAAGGAGATTCTCTTTCCAGTTGACACTGTGAAAATGAAGGGGTGAGCTAACAATGCATTGATTTAACCATAATCCATTTGAACCAAAGCTACTTCCACATGATTTGTTGTAATACATTTGAGTGTTGGGCTAGATGGTCATATTCTAGCACAAGTTGAAAGACCGGTGTGTTACTGTATATTTGTTACTGTATATTATCATTGTTCTTCTCATTTTGTTATGTAGTCAACAGAAAAGCCCTGAGCCGGATGAAAGTGCACATGTCATTGAAGAAGGTAATGTCATGTAGAAAGGAAATAACGACCCTCAAAACATTAGAAGACAAGACACCCATGGTATTCTCTTTCTGATATTATAGAGACTGTATTCTGATTTTTGCTCTACCAGGTGCAGTGGCTACAGCAGATGACCCATCAGCTGCCATCGCCACCATTCAGTCTGCCGCCACCTTCTCCTCAGAGCATCCGATAAAGTATCTATTCAAGACGGAGGGAGCTGGGGGGCAGGTAGGGGAGCTGTACTACCCTCCCGCTGGGCAGGTACAGTTGGGAAAAGCATACTGTACAGGGCTCACTAGATCTAGCCGAAGTCCCTGAGCTGGAGCTTTGAGCCCAGCCAATGCCCATCCAAGGTTTTCTAAGGCTCAGTCTTCTGTCATTACTAATGAACGATTTTATGTTTCGCTCAACAAACCTGTGTGTTTTATTTTGCTTAAGGTGACATACAGAGTAATTCAGGTGTCTGATGGACAGTTGGAGGCTCAAAGTGATGGAGCCACAGCAGTCAGTGTGCTAACTGGATTTCCTGCAGCCACACAGCCTGTGACCCAGGTGAGAATTTATACGAGCAGGACTTGGGGCCCTCCCAGCGGGAAATACTGGTTGAAATAATGTCAAAATAAGTAATTTCAGCCTGTTTTTGGTTGTAATTACTTACATTTCAACCAGTTTTGTCCACCAGGCTAGTAGTATTTGATTAAAGTCGGATTCTGCAAATCAAACATAGCATTGTTTTTAATCTGGGATAGCAAAGATGATCTATTCTATTCCTCTACTACTCACTGTATACAGTTTCGATTGTTATTCAACACTGACAAAGGTGTCCTCTTGCTGTAGGCTTTGTACTCTCAGTCTGAGGGGTTGGAGGGGGACGGCACTGAGACGCATTACACCTACTACCCTGCAACCATCGCTGATGCTTCACCAGGCACCATGGTAACCAGCGTGGTGCAGGCATCTGATACACATCTAAGTCAGAGCACTCCCACTGGTGAGGAGATGGAGACTCAATCACATAGAAATATAATTACTATATAGAATGAATAGATCCTATTTCTATGTTCCATCAGCTTGGGCATTTATTTCCAATTGGCTTTCCATTTTGAATGCCATTTGATATTGATACAGTTAGAGTACCAGTCAAATATGGACATAATATGGACTTGGTCTTTTACTAAATAGGACCCCCAACCCTCCCATGTCACAACAGAACTGATTGGCTCAAATGCATGAAGGAAAGAAATTCCACAAATAAAATTTTAACAAGGCACACCTATTAATTGAAATGCATTCCAGGTGACAACCTCATGAAGCTGGTTGAGAGAATGCCAAGAGTGTGCAAAGCTGTCATCAAAGCAAAGGGTGGCTACTTTGAGGAATCTCAAATATAAAATATTTTGATTTGTTTAACACTTTTTTTTTTGTTATTTCAGAGTTTTGATGTCTTAACTATTATTCTACAATGTGGAAAATGGTAAAAATGAAGAAAAACCCTTTAATGAGTAGGTGTGTCCAAACTTTTTGACTGGTACTGTATATTGTTAATTTGGATTGAAAAAAGCAAGGGACTTCTTTGTTTCAGGGCAGTTGTATGTGATGATGTCCCCCCAGGAAGTGCTGACGGGAGCCAACCAGAGGTCCATTGCACCTCGCACACAACCGTACAACGCGTAAGCTGCCATTTTGATCAGTACAGTAGGTACTGTGATGGCTCTCCTGGAGAAGCCAGGAGAGTCACAGTTACCATACTAGTTAGTCACACTGTCCTGTGTCCATTCATGAGTTTCTTTGTGTTGGGCTATTGTATTAGCCTTGTTACTGTTTTAGCTGCACACATGGATGTGTGCATGTGTATGCTGTGTATGCCAAAGTTTTTATGGTAATATCTGTTAATTCATGTCTATACTAATTGTGTCTTGTAGAAAATCAGAGGTCCCACGCACTTCTAGAGATGACAAAAGACGAGCCCAGCACAACGAGGGTGAGACCTAGATACCCATCATAAATTACTCATACAATACCTCATATGAAATGTCTCTTAAATGCTAGTTGGATTTGGATGTCACGATGAGCACAGAATCATGTGTTGCCCTGCCTACCTACTCAAATGTGTTATTGTGTAATTTGTCTTCAAGTTGAACGTAGACGCAGGGACAAGATCAACAACTGGATCGTCACGCTCTCAAAGACCATCCCAGACTGCAACATTGACCCTACCAAATCAGGGCAGGTCAGTATCAGCAATGAGGTCAGTATCACCATAAAATGGGTCACTGTCAAGTCTCATGGGTATGGCCAGGAGTTTTTCCTGACCATGTCACCTGACTAGAAAAAACTTAACTATAAAAAGTAGTACCAAGAGTTTTTTTCTTGTCAGAACACATTCTCAAGAAAAGCCCCCTGGCCCTACATGGGAGAGGGTGACACAGTCTTTGTGTTTTGGTCCAGAGTAAAGGTGGGATCCTCTCCAAAGCCTGTGACTATATCCAGGAGCTTCGGCAGAACAACCTTAGACTGGGGGATGACCTAAGCACCCTGGATAGGCTCAAAATGGACAACCAACTACTGAGGCAAGAGGTAAGATACTATGGTTGTGTTTACACAATTCTGATATTTTGCCCAATTATTGTTGAAAGAGCTAATTGGTCAAAATACCAAAAAGTGGGAAAGATCCGAATTGGGCTGCCTGTGTAAATGTAGCCAACTTTAAATTGTTCATGCTTTGTAATAGGTTCAAATTAGGTTCTGATTTGGATTTTGATGATCAGGCTGTAGGATTAGCGAGTGAGGGATTTTTGTGCTATCAATCCTGTTCACCTACTTACTGCAACACTAATTGTATATGCAATCACACAGAACCACAGAAAACATTTCATTGAGATTTGACAACGTTGTCGGACTGCGCAGCGTCACTGATCTACAGTCGTGGCCAAAAGTTTTGAGAATGACACAAATATTAATTTTCACAAAGTCTTCTGCCTCAGTTTGTATAATGGCAATTTGCATATACTCCAGAATGTTATGAAGAGTGATCAGATGAATTGCAATTAATTGCAAAGTCCCTCTTTGCCATGCAAATGAACTGAATCCCCCCCAAAAACATTTCCACTGCATTTCAGCCCTGCCACAAAAGGACCAGCTGACATCATGTCAATGATTCTCTCATTAACACAGGTGTGAGTGTTGAGGACACGAGGACAAGGCTGGAGATCACTCTATCATGCTGATTGAGTTTGAATAACAGACTGGAAGCTTCAAAAGGAGGGTGGTGCTTGGAATCATTGTTCTTCCTCTGTCAATCATGGTTACCTGCAAGGAAACACGTGGCGACATCATTGCTTTGCACAAAAGAGCTTCACAGGCAAGAATAATGCTGCCAGTAAGATTGCACCGAAATCAACCATTTATTGGATCATTAAGAACTTCAAGGAGAGCGGTTCAATTTTTGTGAAGAAGGCTTCAGGGCGCCCAAGAAAGTCCAGCAAGCGCCAGGACTGTCTCCTAAAGTTGATACAGAATGGCAGCAGGCAGGTGTGAGTGCATCTGCACGCACAGTGAGGCAAATACTTTTGGAGGATGGCCTGGTGTCAAGAAGGGCAGCAAAGAAGCCACTTCTCTCCAGGAAAAACATCAGCGACAGACTGATATTCTGCAAAAGGTACAGGGATTGGACTGCTGAGTCATTTTCTCTGATGAATCTCCCTTCCGATTGTTTAGGGCATCCGGAAAAAAGCTTGTCCGGAGAAGACAAGGTGAGCGCTACCGTCAGTCCTGTGTCATGCCAACAGTAAAGCATCCTGAGACCATTCATGTGTGGGGTTGCTTCTCAGCCAAGGGAGTGGGCTCACTCACAATTTTGCCACACATCCTCCGAGAGCAACTTCTCCAAACCATCCAGGAACAGTTTGGTGAGGAACAATGCCTTTTCCAGCATGATGGAGCACCTTGCCATAAGGCAAAAGTGATAACGAAGTGGCTCAGGGAACAAAACACCGATATTTGGGGTCCATGGCCAGGAAACTCCCCAGACTTTAATCCCATAGAGAACTTGTGGTCAATCCTCAAGAGGCGGGCGGACAAACAAAACCCCACAAATTCTGACAAACTCCAAGCATTGATTATGCAAGAATGGGTTGCCATCAGTCAGGATGTGGCCCAGAAGTTAATTGACAGCATGCCAGGGCGGATTGCAGAGGTCTTGGAAAAAAAAGGGTCAACACTACAAATATTGACTCTTTGCATCAACTTCATGTAATTGTCAATAAAAGCCTTTGACACTTATGAAATGCTTGTAATTATACTTCAGTATTCCATAGAGTGATCAGATGAATTGCAATTAATTGCAAAGTCCCTCTTCTGACAAAAATATCTAAAGACACTGAAGCAGCAAACTTTGTGTTATTCTCAACTTTTTGCCTCGACTGTACAAATCACCTCGCATCCAAACAACTACTTATTAACTACTTATAAAGCGATCGAGGTTAGGGGTTCTGCACCTCGTCGTGCTCAAACTGTACCCCTCAAACATGCTGAAAATGTAACTTGCAAACAAAATATCAAACCAAAATACCAACAGCTTTTCACGAAAATCCATGCATCAGATGTAATAATAGGTTTTGTTTGAGCTGCTTTTCCCATCTAATTTTGCACAGGTAGAAGACTGGAAATCCAAGAACCAGGTTCTGAGGAACCAGCTGCGACAGAATGGCATTGTAGGAGCAGCAAACGCAGACACTCAGTGAGGAGCAGCAAGGGTAGTCGGGGGAGAATATCTCAGTGAAGGAATGGAACTTTTGACCTCAAACTAAAAGAAAATTCTCACTACAAAAACTTCACTACAAAATCAGTCTGAAGGAGTTTGCAAGATAGGTCATTAAATGACCACATTTTACATAAGGAAAACCATGTTAGCTCTTGTAAAGATTTTTCCCGCAGCTCTTCAGCTGTTATGTACATACTTGTTTAGCTTTTTTACCTTTTTGACACAATTGCGCTTCATTGTATCAGGTGTGTATATATATATATACTAACTCTTAGTATAGGTTTCAAAATACATTTTACATTTGATACATCTAGAGTATCAGATGTCCCCACTTGCAGAAATGACTCAGAACGTTGTTTTTTCTAAACTTGTCAGCGGGAAATGTATTATAATGATATATATCGTAATAAAGGATCTTTGTATTGATAAATTATGATGGAACTTCATATTTGAGTGGAACGACTTCATGGGATTGAGAGCTTTCTATTCAGTTTACTTATTGAATCAAATCAAATGTTATTTGTCACATACACATGATTAGCAGATGTTATTGCGGGTGTAGAGAAATGCTTGTGCTTCTAGCTCCGACAGTGCAGTAATCTCTAACAAATTACACAACATATACACACAAATATAAGTAGGAATGAATTAAGACTATGCATATGGACGAGCGATGTCAGAGCGGAGCAGACTAAGATACAGTAGAATAGTATAGAAAAAAACAGTACATATGATATGAGTTATGTAAGCATTATTAAGTGAATGAGATGCTGTAGAATAGTATAGAAAACAGTATGAGATGTAAAACACCATGAGATGAGTAATGTCAGTTATGTAAACCATTAAGTGACAAAAGATACCATAGAATACAGTATAATACATATGAGATGAGTGCCAGATATGTAAACATTATTGACTAGTGTTCCATTCCTTATAGAGGCCAGTGATTCCTAGTCTATGCCTATAGGCAGCAGCCTCTAATGTGCTAGTGATGGCTATTTAACAGTCTGATGGCCTTGAGATGGAAGCTGTTTTCCAGTCTCGGTCCCAGCTTTTGATGCACCTCTACTGACCTCGCCTTCTGGATGATTGCGGGGTGAACAGGCAGTGGCTCGGGTGGTTGAATCTACAAAGAACATTAGTGGTATCATTCAGAGTTTTCATTTAATCATTGGCTAACCTATTACATAATGTATGATTGTCATTAGAATTGTTTATAAAACAAATTTACGAGTAATATGGATGTACTAACTATATTTTCAATAGTTTTACTGTTTCCTGAGTGCATGCAATTTGTGATCTCGCCGGCAGGGGGTCATCTTTCGGAGACACTGGCGCTTTAAGAATGAGACTACAGTGTAGCAGTACTGTCGTCACAGTTCAACGTGAAATTGTATGGTAAACGATTTTACTATTTATTGTACCGAATCGCATAAACCAAGGCATTTGATGTCGTTTACACGCGAATAAGACAAGGGCCAAGAAAATGATCTGCATTTTATTGGTAGCTGGTCACGGCACTGTTCTAGAAACTCAGATAAAGGTAAGTTGTTTATGTAAGCAGACGAGGTTTGGGTGCAGAGGTCGTATAACTTACATGGTTAATTTCACAACACAAGCAGGTCAATGCACACAAAAACATACACTGCACTTAAATAATACAAAATCAGACTTACCGCTGAACAAGGTAGGCTAACTACCAAAATAATTGAAAGATGTAGTTTCGAACAAAACGTTTTTTCAGGAAGAAAATGGGATGTTCAATGACACAACGTTCAGTCAGTCTTGGAGTGTTACATACAGTGCATTCAGAAAGTTTTCAGACCCATTGACTTTTTCCACATTTGGTTACGTTTCAGCCTTATTTTAAAATGGATGACATTGTTTTTTTCCCCTCACCAATCTACACACAAATACCCCATAAACACAAAGCACACATTTTTTGTTGTTGAAATTTGCAAAGATATCGAAGGTCTGAGTTCCTGAGCGCTCTGGAGCAGGTTTTCATCAAGGATCTCTCTGTACTTTGCTCCGTTCATCTTTCCCTCGATCCTGACTAGTCTCGTACCTTTTACTGAGGAGTGGCTTCCTTCTGGCCACTCTACCATAAAGGCCTAATTGGTGGAGGTGCAGGTTTTCTGGAAGGTTTTCCCATCTCCACAGAGGAACTCTGGAGCACTGTCAGTGACCATCAGGTTTTTGGTCACCTCCCTGACCAAGACCCTTCTCTCCCGATTGTTCAGTTGGCCGGGCAACCGGCGCTAGGAAGAGTCTTGGTGGTTCCAAACTTCTTCCATTTAGGAATTATGGAGGCCACTGTGTTCTTCAGGACCTTCAATGCTGCAGAAATGTTTTGGTACCCTTCCCGAGATCTTTCTCGACACAATCGTGTCTCAAAGCTCTACGGATAATTCCTTCGACCTCATGGCTTGGTTTTTGCTCTGACATGCACTGTCAACTTTGGGACCTTATATAGACAGGTGTGTGCCTCTCCAAATCATGTCTAATCAATTGAATTGACCACAGGTGGACTCCAATCAAATTGTAGAAACATCTTAAGTTCAATTTTGAGTCTCACAGCAAAGGGTCTGAATACTTAAGGTATTTATTTGATTCTTTATTTTTTTGCAAAACGGTCTAAAATAAACAAACAGTTTTTGTCGTGTCATTATGTGGTATTGATGAGGGGAAATAAATATTTAATCCATTTAAGGCTGTAACATAACACAATGTGGAAAAAGGGAACGGGTCTGAATGCACTGTAAGTCTCTTTTTCCCTATTCACCTGTATGACTGTAGGGCAGGCTGAGCTGTGTGTGTGTGTGAGTGAGGGAGAGAGTGATAACTGGTCACTATGCTATAGGCCTGCTGAAATATGTCCAAGTATCAACATCCTTTGGAGAATATTATTTTAAGGAGGAGTAAATAAAGTTCTACGGTGTGCAACAACTTCCAAACCCACATCCCTTCAATCCTTATTTGTAATTTCTCTAGAATGATGCCACTGGTTTGTATGGACAGCTGACTGGGGTGCCAAAGGCATTGTTGCCTGGGATAGGAGGAAAGAAAATCCTGGACTTCTGGTGGGAGACGGTGAACACGTGAGTAATCGGTCAAATTTAATGACTGTCGACTGCCCTTACAGTTTTCCTGTACAACATGTCTTATACTCAGTCCCAGTTGACATAATTACATTATTAAATCCCTTTAACTTTGGAATACTGTGCCTTCAGAAAGTATTCAGACCCTTTGACCTTTTCCACGTTTTGTTATGTTACAGCCTTATTGTAAAATGAAAATCCTTGATGTTTCGTAGTATAGGATCGTAGTATACCTGTGGTAAATTCAATTGATTGGACATACCTGCCTATATACACCTGTCACAGTTTACAGTGCATGTCAGAGCAAAAACCAAGTCATGAGGTTGAAGGAATTGTCCGTAGAGCTCCGAGACAGGATTGTGTCGAGGCACAGATCTGGGGAAGGGTACCAAAACACTTCTGCAGGTCCCCAGAACACAGTGGCCTCCACCATTCTTAAATGGAAGAAGTTTGGAACCACGAAGACTTCCAAGAGGTGGCCGCCCGGCCAAACTGAGCAATCAGAGGAGAAGAGCCTTGGTCAGGGAGGTATCCAAGAACCCGATGTTCACTCTGACAGTGCTCTAGAGTTCCTCTGTGGAGATGGGAGAACCTTCCAGAAGGACAACCATCTCTGCAGCATTCCACCAATCAGGCCTTTATGGTAGAGTGGCCAGACGGAAGCCACTCCTCAGTAAAAGGCACATGACAGCCCTCTTGGAGTTTGGCTAAAGGCTCTCAGACCATGAGAAACAAGCATCACGTCTGGAGGAAACCTGGCACCATCCCTACGGTGAAACATAGTGGTAGCAGAATCATGCTGTGGGGATGTTTTTCAGCGGCAGGGACTGGGAGACTAGTCAGGATTGAGGCAAAGATGAATGGAGCATTGTACAGAGAGATCCTTGATGAAAACCTGCTCCAGAGTGCTCAGGACCTCAGATTAGGGTGAAGGTTCACCTTCCAACAGAACAACAACCCTAAGCACACAGCCAAGACAATGCAGGTGTCGCTTCGGGACAAGTCTCTGAATTTTCTTGAGTGGCCCAGCCAGAGCCCGGACTTGAACCTGATAAAAAAAAAAAAAAACATGTTTTACTTTGTCATTATGGGCTATTTTGTGTGTAGATTGAGGCAGAACCCCCCCCCCATTTAATCCATTTCAGAATAAGGCTGTAACGTAACAAAATATGGAAAAAGTCAAGGGGTCTGAGTACTTTCCAAATGCACTGTATTTATGTATTTTTCTCCAGGCGGCAGTTGTTCAGTGAGGTCTATCTGGTCACAAACGCAGACAAGTAAGTACAGTAACATGTGGTAAAAGTGTTGACACTTGCTGTATTACATCATAGCAGACTGAACTGAACCTGCCTCCCATGTATTTACATTTAAGCCAATTGTATTGGGAAATGTTGTCCTATGAGCTGGAAATGATTGATTATCTACCAGTTACTGCTTAGCTGTTCCCCTTTTTGTCTCCCATTTTAGGTATAAGCACTATGAGCGCTGGGCAACGGCCAATGACTTCCCTGTGGAGAATGTAGTGAATGACGGCAGCACAACCCTTGAGGGCCGGCTAGGAGCAGTGGCTGACCTGGAACTCGCCATCCGCAGCCGCAAGCTGCAAGACGATATCATGGTGGTACGGCACTGATCCTAGATGTCATTTCATAATTTCTTAATTGTGTGGATTGAAATGTTCCATTGTGTGGGGATTATTTTTCAAACAACATGTTTGTGGACAGATTGCAGGGGATATGCTCTGTGCAGACCAGAACTTTGATATTGCTCAGGTTCTCCGCTTCTTCAGGTCCAAGGTAAGATAACATATGTGCTCCTTCTGGTGAATAACAACATATACCTCACCTCTGAGAAACTGTAACCACGCTCATAGCAGAGTAGGTTTTTGGCCTTGTTTACATGTTAGTATCTCTGTATTTGACTTAGCCTGGAGAGTTGGCCATATACTATGAGCTAGAGGAGGGAGAGAAGAGCAGCTCCAGGGGTATAGTGGAGGTATGCCCTGAGACCCACAGGTAGGCAACAGGAAACATAATCTTTGGCAGAACTTATCTTGATGCCAGTATATTGTTGATAACAGTACTCCCATTTGATCACTGAATGGGTAATTTGCCACCAACAGAAAAGTCTAAAAGAACGGGTATCTCTGTGTATTTTAGGATATCTCGCTTTCTCGAGAAACCACAGGAGGGAGTGACAGCATTGCGTCTGGCCAGTGTGGTGTTCTACTGCCTTCGCAAAGCCACACTGCCTTACCTCTCAGATTTCCTCACCCTGCAGCCCCAAGCTCAAGACAGGACCTTCGGCAGGTTCTGGGTCAGTAAGGACTGTGAACATGGGAATCTTTGGGTTTGGGCTCAGTTCAGTTTTCAATTCAGTGTCTTCCCGGAAGGGAATTGAAATTCAATTAATTAATTGAAAATTGTCTGTTGCTTTATATGAGGATTTTCTATTCATGATTTGAATATCAATTCACTTTCTGAATTGAACCAGGGTTGGGGTCAATCCAGTTTTATTTCAGTATCGCTAGTACTATCTATCAAATTGTTTAGCAACTAACACTCGCGTCACGAGACTCACTGTTTGTCTTTTCACCCAGGAGTGGATCATCAATGAGGAGAAGTTACCTGTGTTTGGCATGAAACTGCCCACAGGGTTCCAGCTCATTGGACAAGTGGTGGGTTGATTTTTTCCCCCCCCATCCATACAGACTACTGTTGATTTAACCGAATATTGTGTAAGTTTCAGGTCAAGTTGTTATGACATGAGATATGTAAACTCTCCCCTGGAGAGCATGTGAATAGATTGACAATCATTTAGATTATCAGCTCGATTGGAAAGAGTAATTTGATGATGCTGTATATTGACGATATGTATTTATCTTCTGGATATCACAGGGGCTGTCAGACTACACCAAGTGGCTTGCCCACTATTCTGCCCAGCAACAGCAATGCCCTGCCAAACCCATAACATGCCGCTCATATGCAAGGTAGATTGCACCGCTACAAAGACTTTATGAAAAATAGTATTGATGGGTTGTTCTCTCACCTTCTGGACTATCTTCAGGGATATGTCATTTCAGTGAATGTGAGCTAACATCATCTTTCACGTCCTCATAGAGTTGGACTGATGGGGAACCCTTCTGACGGCTTCAATGGAAAAACAATCGCCATGACTATCTCCAACTTCTGGGCTGAGGTCACACTCATGGAGAGCCAGGCCCTGGTAACAGTCAGGCTTTACTCCAGTTAATATACACGACAGGACAATACAACATGCGTAGTGTCTTCTCTGATCAAATGTTAATGTATTCAAACATAAAGATAGTATGATTGATACATTTGCTCTGTTTTCTTCAGGTTCTTCTGCCTCATCCGCTCAATGATCCGACTGAATTTGGAAGCTTGCAGGATCTGTACTGTATCAGCCGTAAGGAGGGGTCAGTGTATAAGCCCCAATGCCACACATGCATGCAGGATGTTGGCATGATGAATTCCCAAACCGTATTGATATTGTTTTGATCTACAGGTACTTGGGAGGTCTACGGTTACTCCAGGCTACCTGTAAGAAGTTTTACCAATTCTGCTCAAAACAAGGGTGAGAAGAAAATGTCTATTGGAGCCAGTAACAGCAAATGCAGAGTATTCAATAACTCTGATGTGTGTGTGTGTGGGGGGTTGGGGGGGGGGTACAGCTGAACATTCTTATTCTGACATGGTTAATGCTCATTTGAGTCCCCTGCACGCTTTCTTTGGCAGTATCGCTTTGACAAAGCAGAACTTCACTCTCAAGTATGATACCAACATTCCTCGCCAGGTGGTAAGTGTCTACACTACAGTCTCTATATTCAAAGGCTCACTCTGTGATATTTAGTAGGTGTTTTTGTTCATTTGAATTAATGATACCCATTCATTCTTGAAGAATATCACTTATAAATGTCTCATGAGCCTAGTTCATGACAGTGTATCCTGAGAAAGTCCCTGAGAGATCTGTATGTGTCTGTATATGCTGTTTTCAATTATGTTAGGCCAAAAGGCTAGTGATAATGTTAGTGACTGATTTAATTATTATTTCCCCTCTTTCTGCTTTGTTTAAGGGCCTGGCTGGAAGTAGGTAAGTGCTGCCTGGTGAACTGTTATTTTTCTTCTATATTTAAAGGTTAACCACATACTAATCAATATTTCGTCTGAGTCATATGCTTATATGTTTTTGCCTTTTTTGGTCTTGTCATCTTTTGTAGCTCAAACTCCCTTTGTTCATAATTACATTTCTGTTTATTTATCTAATTTTATAACGTTCTCTTCTCTAACAGTGCAATAGTGTCTGCCACTCTGAAGTGTCTGATGAAATTCTACAACATCACAGAAAGTGTAAGATTAGGAACATGTTACTCTGGAGTTCACTCTATTCATGCGCCAAATGATCAACCTGTGTTTAAGTTGTTTTGTTCTGTTTGCCCTAGGACCTTCCCAAACCCACCAGGGCCAACTTCATCCTCAACGTCGAGACGGATGAACTCTTCATCACTGCTGGTCTTCAGGACAGAGTTGTGCAGGTCAGCAATGAAAAGACAACACTCCCCTTTTCACACTACTGAGCTGAGCCGAGCTGAGCCGAGCTGAGCCAAGCCAAGCTGGACTGTACTTTTTTTTTCTTTCTGACAAATGTTCTTCTTTTCATTGCAGGTCTATGAGGGCTTGGTCTACATGGACTTTAGCAAACAACTGATGGATGAACAGGGCTATGGTATTTGAAATGTGCAGTCTCAATAGCTGTTATGGCACATAAACACATTTTAGGAACACCTATACATAACAAGGACCGCCAGTATATTAACGCTAATAATAATGGTGAATACAGCAGTGAGCAGCAATGAACAGGGTTCACAGACAGGGCTCACAGACAGGGCTCACAGGATGTCAGAAATGACATAAGATCAGTCTCATAACAAAGCAAGCACTCTATCCTGTAGGAACCATCTTCCTTTATGTGCAATCAGTGAAAGCATTACCATGTTTCTCTCAGTACTACAAGGAGGATGCAAGTGAAGTTAAGTCTAGTGCTGTAGGTTGGTTATCTTGGAATGCAGCAGGTAATCATACTTAAATGTATTGAGTTCACTGTATATATGAATATTTATAAATATATACTATATACACTGAGTGTACAAAACCGTAAGAACACATGGAGTCAACATGGGACAGCATCCCTGTGGAATGCTTTCGACACCTTGTAGAGTCCATGCCCCAACGAATTGAGGCTGTTTTGAGAGCAAAAGTGGAATGTGCAACTCAATATTAGGAACGTGTTCCTAATGTTTGTACACTTCGTGTATACGCTCACTGCGCATGACTTCCAGTTTCTTATTTTACAAAATAAAAGATCCACTTTTCACTACATTCACACCACATAATAGGGCAACAATATGTGATTATACAGATGTACTAATCATGATATTTCACATTGTTTGTCTGCATAATTCAAATCTAACATTAATTTGCATGAGACAAAGTCCACTTGATCAATAGATATTGCTTTAGTATCTTCTGGTGCCACAGGTGCCAATGCCATCTATAGTGCCACCAACCGGTCTTGTGCAGCCATCTAAGGTTGCAGTGACTTCATATTCACACAGCTTCTAAGGACATATACATAAGATTTACATACCAAATGTCATGGCCCCATGTCCATCGGTTCAGTTCTTATAGCCCTGGTGTGATATGCTGCCATCTAGTGGTGTGGCATGGCCAACTTTGAATGCAGCAACTAATCATTCTCAGAATAATTAGAGGCTAATTCATTGAGTCTATATGAATCTGGAGTCAATCTGACGTATGGTTCATGAGAAGATTTATAAAGTATTTTATAGCATTAGCATATGTGCTAATGCAAATCTAAAGGTACAGTGCGGCCATATTTGAATGCAATTTTCTTTTCTCAAAACCATGTAAGACTGATATAATGAGATATCAATACCAAATTCAGTGTGGTTCATCTTAGGGACATCCATAATAGCGACAGCGCGTTTCAAGTTGATAGGCCACTGTGGTGTTGATTTACAGTAGTTTAAGTGGACGCATGAAGTCAGATTTTTGATTTGTCAATAGCTCAGCCATCTTTTGTAGCTTTTCTCAAACTAGTTAAGACCTTCATTCCACATTTGGTGTCATTTGGTCCTATGGTTCATGAGAAGAAGATTTTTGAAGTATTTCTTTTACATATTGTAGCACATTAGCATATGTGCATATGTGCTAAAATCTGCTTTCCTTATTTATTAATAACTCAGCTATCTCTTATCTAATCCCTTATCTTTTCTCAAACTAAGTTAAGAAATGTACCATGGACATACATACCGAATTTGGTTCATGAGAGGAAGTTATTTTTAAATATTTTCTCAAATTTACAAGATGGGGGAAAATGTATTATGCTGGACCATATGGGTCCTTGAGGCAAATTTGTTCAACATGAGGAAAGACGCCTACATACAAAGATTCAAGTCTCTAGGTCAAACTGGCAACAGACATTAGGGTTAAATTGAGACTGCTTAAAATAGTGCCACCTATAGGCCAATCAATACTATTCTTTTTGATCAAGTTACTCATGGCCTCTAATTTCGGGGTGTCAAATTAGGAAAAAAGTTACCAATCAATGCTTAACAACTGTGAACCCCTGCAGGGATGTCAAACTCATTCCACTGAGGTTTTTGGTTTTTCCTTTCAATTAAGACCTTAATTCATCAGTCAAGTACAAGGGTGGAGCGAAAACCCGCTCATATTCGGCCCTCCGTGGAATGAGTTTGACACATCTGCGGCCTAATGATTGATTAATGATTTCTGAAAGGTAATTCATTCTTTAGGGGTATGGGAGTTTTGCTGCATGCGAGTTTAAGGCACCTGTGCATATCTTTGTGTGCATCCTCTTACATATATCTGGAGCTGAACGTTTATGTATACATTATGAAACTGAGTTTACAATGAACCGTTTACATGTTGATGTTTGTGTGTTGACTGTACACAGGAGATTACATTCCTATGGACATGAGCAGCTTGCCACCGTTCTGGTTAGCTTATCTGAGTGATCCCAGTGACTCTGGTCGGATTCACAGCAACGTCAGACAGCGCTGGCTCAACGGCAAGACACACACACACACACACACTGTAAGCTCGGTTGGCAGGCAGCAATGTTCACCAAGGTCGGGGTCAATTCCATTTGGGATTTCAGTTTACTTCCTGTATTGACGGAATTATCTCTTCATAGATTTTAAACTGTAGGCTAGAGGAATCAGATAATAAAAAGGGATTCCTTTGTTCTCTATCTGTATTTAGTCCCTCTGTTCACCTCCTTTTTTCCAGGAGAAGCTGAAGTGGTTGAAGCCATGAAGTCTTTTGCGGGGCTCACAGATCAAGCCAGGTTTGTGTAAGATGTTTGGAGGCTCACAGGATCAGTGGCAGTAGTGCCCCTGGTGCGATAGCAAAGGCACAACACCAGTGGATGGTAGTCATGGGATTTGAACCAGCAGCCCTCCGGTGCTGGTCTGCCCATCTAACCTCTGTCTCCATACTCCCCCCACAAAGTTATTGCGTGTCTCTTTGATATGGCTTAATCATGCCATCCAGGATCTTAAGCACAACAAATTCGTAACATGTAAAACATTTATTTATTTGCAGGACGTAACATATCAACATATCATACATTTCGTATGTAGTACAAAATTTGATGACTTAGTTATGCAAAAACGGGCACCACTTTTGGCTCGTAAGCACCATTCAAAACTACTGGCTGAAATTATACAAACATTTGAGAGTGCATCTTTAAGTGAGCATTACCTGGTAATGAAACGGTTTGGTTCTCTTGTCCTCCACAGGGTTGCACTGCAGGGAATGGACTGGAGCAGACTGGCACAGTTGATGGATGAGAACTTTGCACTGCGACTGTATAGCGTGACATCCTTTTGAGTCTGTCATTGGTTTGAGGAAGTTAATCTCTTTGCCCCCATGAAGTTGTTGGGCTTTTAAATATGTGACCTTGGAAAGATAAAACATGGTCAGCAACTGTCATATAGGACCAGAAGATTTTCCTGACCCACATGACTTGATCAGCAAAAACTCTTGGCCCTAAAGAGTTAATTCTCATCACCGAACAGCATGATTTTACGTAGTAAGATGTACAGTAAGTGCACCTCATTGTTCACACAGGAAACCACTAATACTGTAACGATCTCTGTCCTATAGGTCTGTGTACACAGAAGACTGTTTGGGACCAGGCAATCTCAAGATGGTGCAACTGGCAAGACAGGTAAAGAATAGAGTTAAAATTTCCATGATTATCTCATCTTTTCCTATGATGTTTCTTTGTAGTTTTTGTTTATCGTTCGGTGTGTTTGCTTGCCAATGCAGTTTGGCTCAGCTGCGAAACTACCTGGCAGTGGTGGTGCTGTAGTGGGCTTGTGTCTGGACCAAGTAAGACTGGTAAGACTTATACTTTCACATCTTAAACAGCAATGTATACTGTATGCCCTGTGGAATCATTGGAAAAGAGATTGTGTTTCATACTTTGGTCACTTTATTTTGATAGTCCCGTATAAATGGTTAATTGATGCTCAAGCTATCAACTGCAACTCTGTTATATAACTCGACTTGATACACCGCAGCTTCCTAGGATTAGGGCTAAGGTTTGATAGTTACTTAAGCATTTATAAACGGGTGTGCATGTCTTTGCTTTGACACTAGGTGGAGATGAGGAGAGCGTTCCAAGAGGCTGGCTGTGTGTTCTGTGTGATTGTGCCATATAACCCATCTGGTACCATTGGAACCAACAGCCAAGACTGATTTTAAATGATCTATAATGAGCATCTTAATAATCAATCAAGTGTCAAATCTGTAGCTAAGATGACACAACATATTTTTCTGTTCATGTGGGCAAATTTGTAGCCCATGATTTCCTGTATGAATGGATTATGATGAGACCGTTGTGCCTTGGTTTGAGTATGTGCCCTGGCTTGAGTAATTTTATAAATTGAACACATTTGTATTTTTATGAACATTGAATAAATATGGTTTATTAATTTATTATGCAAATGCAGTGTGAGTAGCCTAATTTCACTTATTTATTGAATCTACCATATTAGGCGGTGTCTAACGTTACTCTGTATTACATATTGCTCACTTGATCTAAAATTCCCTTTATTTTTTTAATCAAACGTAACCTAACATTTTGAGGACACAATGTAAACATCAAAGCTATACTGAATGGGCTATTATTATTCCACTCTGCCAATTATTATTAGGCTACTGTAATTAGGACACTCCTTGGGCCGCTGCCAGAGTACAGGCGAAAATTCATAATAGATCCTGTGCACTCTGCACGTAACTCTGCTTTTTATACACAAAACGAGGCAGCAGACATCATTTGAGTTTCTGGGGGCGGGGAGGAGGGAGCGCCCGCGACCACACTGCTCACAATAATAATCGGTTGTAGTCTATTAGTTATCTTTCTCCACCGCTCGCTACAGTACCGTAGACTGGATCTGAAAACCAATGTAATCCTGAATCATGGCTGCAAAAGAGGATCTCTACAGCAAAATCATCCCGCGAAGACTTCGGCCGAAAGTACCTGGCACTGTGAAATATGGATCGAATTTGGACGTCCTCTTATCGATGGGTTTCCCCAAAACCAGGGCGTAAGTAGGCTACTGTGTATAACACGCTCTACTGACACTTTATCGGAGTCACTCGTAGAGGTGGACACTAGCGCTTTGGGTACAGTTTGGCATTTGTTAAAATTACAATTTATATTTGGTTAAAAATACAATGTTTTCTGACGCGCTGTCGTATTTCACCTATGAGGCAATTTATTGATCCCCATATTCTTCCTCACCATGTGCAATTGGCTGGCAGCGTCCTACTTTTCCTCATTACCAGAAACTCTCACACAATATGGACTCGGGGGTAATGGGTAGACATAACATAGTAAACGAAAATCCTGGACACTCAAATTAGTATGATATGTTGCGTTTGGTATGGTATTCATTTGTTGATCCATTTTGTATGATGTGTTACGAATTACACTTCGAATGATAAACTATATATACAAAAATATGTGGACACCCTTTCAAATTTGTCGATTCGGCTATTTCAGCCACCCCGTTGCTGAGCACACAGCCATGCAATCTCCATAGACAAACACTGGCAGTAGAATGGCCTTACTGACGTGGCACTGTCGTAGGATGCCACCTTTCCAACAAGTCAGTTCTCAAATTTCTGCCCTGCTAGAGCTGCTCCGGTCAAATGTATGTGCTGTTATTGTGAAGTGGACACGTCTAGGAGCAACAGCCGAGAAGTGGTAGGCCACACAAGCTTACAGAACAGGACTGCTGAGTCCTGAAGCGCATAGCTCGTACAAATCGTCTGACCTCGGTTGCATCACTCACTACTGAGTTCCAAACTGCCTCTGGAAGCAACTTCAGCACAATAACTGTTTGTCTGGAGTGTCATGAAAGGGGTTTCCATGGCTGAGCAGCCACACACAAGCCTAAGATCACCATGCGCATTGCCAAGTGTTGGCTGGAATGGTGTAAATCTCGTCGCCATTGAACTGGAAGCTGTTATTGCAGCAAAGGGAGACCAACTCCATATTAATGCACATGACTTTGGAAAGAGATGTTCAATTAGCAGGTATTCACATATGTTGGGTCATATAGTCTATGTGAACTGCAATTTGTACAATATGTTACAAATTTGCAATAAGTACAGTGCCTTCAGAAACTATTCACACCCCTTGACTTTTCCCACATTTTGTTGTTTTACAGCATTAATTTAAAATGGATTCAATTTAGATTTTGTGTCACCGGCCAACACACATTACCCCATAATGTCAGTGGAATTATGCTTTTAGATATTTTTACAAATTAATAAAAAATGTAAAGCTGAAATGTCTTGTGTTCAACCCCTTTATTATTCGGCAGGTAGCCTAGTGGTTGCGTGTTTGAATCTCATCGTGGACAACTATAGCATTTTAGCTAATTAGCAACTTTGCAACTACTTACAACTTTCTAGCTAACCCTTCCCCTAACCTTAACCCTTTAACTTGTCTAATAAACTTAACGCCCAACCCCTAGTTTAGCGAACATTAGCCACAACAGTTCGGAATTCATAATGTATCATACGTACTGCAAATTCGGAATATATTTGTACAAATTGTAATTTGTAACATATTATACAAATTGTAATTTGTGACATTAAATGAATTCACAAATGAATACATACAATACCAAATGTAACATATCATACTAATTTGAGTTTCCTGGATGTTCATTTACTATATTACATCTATCAATGAGTCCAGGTTGTAAGTAACCTCCTGTCTATGTAACTATAGGAGAGAGAGGATATGGATCATGCTCAATCTGATCTGAATGGACTGACTGTTCTTGATGTGACCAAATTACTGCAGCACAATGTACAACTGTTATGTCAGCTGGGTCCTCACTAGGAGAGACTCACAGACAGACCCACCATGTAAGGAAGCAGTTTTCCTAATGTCACCATTATAGAGGGTAAATACATTGTTAACTTTTAAACCTACATCAATTGCATAATTTCTATGTGATCAGGATCACAACCCACATCCTTTTTCAGTAAAAATAATAAATGTGCTTCCCAGTGGTTATGATCATAGTTATTCACAATAGTATTGTGAATAAGTCACGGCTCAAGTCTGTATTATCTCCAAGACATTGAGGTCAGATGTCATAGGGAGTCTGTTGTGACTTACATGCTGAATGGACACAGACATTTTGCATGCGCGTGCACACACACACGTCAGAAGGAATGCCTCGAGGCTCCCTTTGTCAGCAGAGAAAGAAAGAAAGAAAGAAAGAAAGAGGGAGGGAGAGAGAGAGAATGCCTAGAAGCTGTGAGAGACGCCACAAGCTCTTTTACATTGGACAGCCCGTGACTGCTTGGCCCTGACAGAGCAAGTTATGAATAGCATCTTCCTCCCTCTCTCAAGTATTGACCCCCTACATTTCCTGACTGACTTAAAGGGACATGCCCTAGGAGATTTGTCATGTCTGCCTGCCACCAATGTCACTGACTAGTGTTTTTGATTCAGGGAGGGGGAGGGGGACAATGCAGATGGGGAACAAAGCTGGGTTAGCATCAACAGACATTTACTAGAACCTCTGATGGGATGAACCACAGTAGCTACAGTGTGTGAGAGAGATCACTGAGGAGTGAAAGAGCAAAAGCAATGTACCGAATAACATCTGGGATGTTGAAACCCACAGTCACGAGGTGCAGTTTTTCAGACTTGCTTTCTGCACATAGTCATTTTGCCAAACATACAACCCTTCAGCAGGGTTTTTATTCCAGTTGTAACCAGGGGTGCGTGCTGTGCACTCCCAAAACAAAGATAAATATAGCTGCAAGCAGCCATTCACGCTTTGGCCCCATAGCTCCACCATCAAGACAAATTGGCCACATTTCCCTTGGATGAGCTACTCCAACACCATCATTCAGTTTGCTGACGACACAACGGTGGTAGGCCTGATCACTGCCAACGTTGAGACAGCCTATAGGGAGGAGGACAGAGACCTGGCAGTGTGGTGCCAGGACAACAGCCTCACTCTCAATGTGAGCAAGACAAAGGAGTTGATCGTGGACTATAGGAAAAGGAGGGCTGAACAGGCCCCCATTAACATCGACGGGACTGAAGTGGAGCGGGCCGAGAGTTTCAAGTTCCTTGGTGTCCACATCACCAACAAACTATCATGGTCCAAGCACACCAATACTGTTGTGAAGAGGGCATGACAACACCTTTACCCCCTCAGGAGACTGAAAAGATTTGGCATGGGTCCCTAGATCATAAAAATGTTATCCAAATGCACCATCGAGAGCATCTTGACCGGTTGCATCACCGCCTGGTATGGCAACCATCTGACCATAAGGCGCGACAGAGGGACCTATGTACTGACCTTTCAATTGCCTGTTATAGCGCCACCATCTCGCCAATTGGCATGGCATTGCATGAGAGCGTGGCCCATGGGCCTTTACCATTATGCCAAGTTGCACCCTCCTAGGCCTTGCCATTTCACTGGAATTCACATCTTTGACTAAATCCACAGAGAACCAGAATAATACACGCCTACAAATACAACACAGCTTCGCTGCTTGAACCCCTAATGTATATACATTTTTTAGGGCACCCCCAAGAGCCAATGATTTGACCCTGTACCTGAGGCTACTCGGTTGGTTCTGTAGAGACACTGAGACTCAGTATACTGGTGTAGTTGTTGTATCTAATGTACAACTCTGCCCTTAGGGGGAAAAGCCCTCTCTCATTTCACTTCAATGTCGGTTTGGTGTTAGTTCCTTTTGATTTGGTTGATAGTAAATGATGCACTCAACATACAACACAAGAATAGAGGGTATAAAACAATGACCAGAGGGTATGAAACAATGACCAGAGGGTATAAAACAATGACCAGAGGGTATGAAACAATGACCAGATACCCTTTTTTCTGCCACTGACTGACATCTTTATCTCAGTCTACAAACAAATCACTCTTTTGGTTTGCATTTACATCAAGGGCTCAAAACAATACAGCCTCGGAGATGCTTTTGTCAACTGCTGCCCTTGAGGTTTGTCGTTTCTCCCTCAGTATCTGCTATGACTAACTAAAAGGTGTTAATTGATTGGAACACGGGACAGAGTTGAGCCCTGGTATCATTTAGATTTTTGATTTGATTTATTAGGATCCCCATTAGCCGACACCAATGGCGACAGCTAGTCTGGAATGGCACATTATTCTTCTAAAGGCCTCCCTCACACATATATTTAGTGAGACATAACCTATACAGTGTCTTTATAACAATACATTTACTCTATATCTATATTCTCTATAACTATGTACTGTATGTCTTATCATGTTCTGATGATTATATTTACTCCAAGGAAAAGCTGGAAAAGAGTAGGTGTATAATATCTCATTATTCTGCACGTGACTCTTTTCCAGGGATGTTCACCACACATATCCTGTGTAGTAGTAAATGCGACTTTCAGCAATTAGCTACGCTCACCGCATAATCCAAAATTGCAATGCACTGCAGCTTCCAGGGATATTTCTGGCACATACGATTTGGTTTAGCGCAGGCGAACACTGCTTTTGAGATCTCTGAACATTGCAGCGTAGTGGCAGTTCAAGTAACACAGTATGCTACGAATGCTGTCTCAGCACATTTCCCCCTGTGTCTGAGCAGTTTAGTTTATACTTAAAAAAAAAACTCTCCACACCTTTGTAATGTTCTGAGTATTTGCCGGGGAGGTTTGTGGAAAATTGTGGAAATATGCTGGTCCCTATGTGCTGTTCCAGCCTTGCCTTCTGCTGTGATGATGAGGGGGACTTTGTGAGGCTGAGGCAGCAGTAAGCCATATCTGTTAGCTGTGGCTGGAAAGTCTGAAGCGTTGGAACATGTGTGGACAACACAGGGGCTGACACAGTGGAACCTGTCTACTTTCAAGGAGATTGCTGTAGCTGCCCCCACGCCCCCTTCTTCTGGCAGCAACATTGGATATAGAAGAACACTTTTATTATCCACGATGACAAAAGATGATGGAAATGTTTTTTTGTTGTTATTTTTTTTGTTGTTCAGGTCATTTTCTCTGTCTTTGAAATAGTTTTGTAAATGAGAGTTCCTGGGATTGCTTTGTTTGACGTGCCAGCCGGGTTCACATGTTTACCACTGGAGCCTTCAGGCATTTCATCATGCATATTCAAATTCTAAGAGCCGGAGTTAAGTTTACAGGCCAATGCACTAACGCTGCATTAACGCCACATCACTGTCGCTCTTTATCGGGAGGATCATGCTCGGGTGTGTACATGTCATGTGTTTCCTTCCTAAGAGAGTTACATTACTGAACATAACCCTCATGTCCCTAATGCCTTTCAAACGCAGTCTGGAAACTCAGGGCACCAGATAATGGAATCATTGTTCTCCAACATCACACACCAGGACCAGTTAAAGAGGCTATACAGAACATTTGGATAGAAATATTGTCCTGAAATGACCTCAATTGGCCAGCAAGTGGCACACCTTCCCACACCCATGAGCAAAATATATATTATTTGATTAAAACTAAGAATGAATGTGTTTTCATGAGATAAGAAATTGATTCATATTATATCATGAACCTCAGCCAAGATTGAAGCCAAAATTGAACGTAAATTATTAGCAAACAACTAAACCTCCATAGTGTATCTTTGCTCTGTCCAGACGCTCAGATACCAAATCATGTCGTCATTGTTGTCTCCAATATCAATCAGTAGGGTCAGTTAAGAAGACTCTGGGTGACCTGCACAAAGGCAGAAGTGTGCCAGTCTGCTCTCCTCAATGCTGCCTATTGTCTCTCCAGGCTGACGACTTTGACGAGGCCTGGCCACAGTTGCTGACATACCCGCAGGTGCCCGCCTTGGCATATTTTGGGACTGGCAGCTGTGCTCCTTCTGTCCCCTCTGCTACTAGTACCGTCTCTGCCCCTCTCTCTCAGTCCCCGTGGCCTGCGAGGCAGCTGTTGTTTGCATTAAGGCATACGGGGCTCGTTCAGTGTTGCATCTGTTCAGTGATGCCACCAGCGACAGACCACTTGGAGCTTTGCAGTAGACACATGGGAGACCAAGCACATATACAGTCCAGCCTTTTTGTCCCTTCCCCTCACACAGGCACGAGCAGTAGCAGAGCTAATCCTGCTTGGAAATGTGTGGATGCAATTTGGTCTGTTGGTAATTGCTGTTTTTGCTAGCCATCCTTTTCCCCCCTTTATATATTTGACTGTGTGTGTGTGTCTGTGTGCGTGTGTGTGCGTCTGTGTGTGTGTGTTTAGTTGTGGCCGGGCCATATGTGTCAGTGCTACCTTTGCCAGAACTGCGACAGCCAATCCAAGAGCTTGTGTCCTTTCAGCCTCATGCTTCCAGCCTCATGCTTCCAGCCTCATGCTTCCAGCCTCATGCTTCCAGCCTCATGCTTCCAGCCTCATACGGCATCCATCCACTGACTGGCGTCACTATGTGAGGGAGCTCCAACTCCTTGCCAGTTCTCTGTAGATTGGGTCCAAATGATCAGAAATGAAATCACAATGGATGCACTTTTATATGCAGACGGTGCGTGAATGATGAAATGATTACATCAAAATGCATTTGCCCTCATACTGTGTGCCTATGCAACGATATTCTGATGCCCATATGTGAGGCAGCCTACTTTATTATTTTTATGTACACAGTACATGGCTACTCTATGTATGCTGGTAATATTGTTATACATATTTTATGTCCAGCACACTGTATCCAGCTTTCACCTACCAACCCACTAGCAATGTGAAAAACAAAGGTGTGTACCAACCCAGAGTCAAAAACAACTCACTGGAGAAACAGCAATGTGTTTTATAGCCTAAATAATGCCATTAGTTACAAAGGTACCCTTGTTTTCTGTGTCCGTAGAATAGGCACTGAACCAGAGGTGGTTTCTTGGCTCTGTGGTAGAGCTGTAATGACAAGGAAAGTGTGCTTGAGGCTTGGTTTGGCAAGCACAAGGTACTTACAGTTGTGGGGCATCTTTTACGGGCTGTGGCTGTGCACACTGTCTTTCTGAACTCGATGGTTCATTTCTGAACTGGATGGTTCCTTCCTTAACCAGCAGTCTCTTCATCTGATTTGTATCAAATAGGCTAGCATTTGAATGTATAACACATGCCATATGTACAGATGCGTTCCTATTTTTATACAGCAGTTCCCTTACTCAGAAAATATGCAAGAGTATCTATTTAACACCATAACATACAATAGAGACATGCAACAGCATTTGATTTAATTCCATGTGTATTAGAGTGGTGTTCTACTGTAGGCCGAGGTGCTCTACTGTAGGCCGAGGTGCTCTACTGTGGGCCGAGGTGCTCTACTGTGGGCCGCGGTGCTCTACTGTGGGCCGAGGTGCTCTACTGTAGGCCGAGGTGCTCTACTGTAGGCCGAGGTGCTCTACTGTAGGCCGAGGTGCTCTACTGTAGGCCGAGGTGCTCTACTGTAGGCCGAGGTGCTCTACTCTAGGCCGAGGTGTTCTACTCTAGGCCGAGGTGCTCTACTCTAGGCCGAGGTGCTCTACTCTAGGCCGAGGTGCTCTACTCTAGGCAGAGGTGCTCTACTCTAGGCCGAGGTGCTCTACTCTAGGCCGAGGTGCTCTACTGTAGGCCGAGGTGCTCTACTGTAGGCCGAGGTGCTCTACTGTAGGCCGAGGTGCTCTACTCTAGGCCGAGGTGCTCTACTCTAGGCCGAGGTGCTCTACTCTAGGACGAGGTGCTCTACTGTAGGCCGAAATGCTCTACTGTAGGCCGAGGTGCTCTACTCTAGGACGAGGTGCTCTACTGTAGGCCGAAATGCTCTACTGTAGGCCGAGGTGCTCAGGTGGACTATATTGTCTGTGGGGGAAGGAAAGCTGTGTTTAGTGCTCTAGTTCGTAATAAACAGTTCACTGACTGTTTGAGTCTGTTCCCAGGCATACAGCATTAAATGAAAATTGCTCATCATACCTGGATAATAAATGTGTTTTCCTTTACACTTGACTAATAATTTAAAAAGCAAAAACAGTTCAAGGTGAAGAAAATGCACACGTTTTATGGTTCTGAATATTTCAGTATAATATTGTTTTTACACATAAATGTCAAATTGAGAAGAAAGGCCGAATGGTTGTGTTCCTATATTCATGTGAAGAAGTTCAACAGTAGCCCCTTCTCAATGTTATATATTTGGAATACTACATAGTTAAGCACAATTTTTGTCTGGGTCAAATTGTTTGACCACCGTTGTGTGTACCCCTGTGATTTGTTTTGTGGTCACTGGTTTTGTGGAGACACAAATTGGCACCGACTGCATTAGTAGATATAATGAGGCAAGAGAAACACTTTTGTGAATCGTTTGGCAGTTTATGGATGACAGCTTTGTGAGAAAAAAACTGTGGATAAGTGAAGGCCTCCCTCACAAATAATTAGAGCATAATTGTAGCATGGTAGATAATTGCAGTCAGTGTGGTAGAGCACAGTGGGGGAATTTTGTCTGAACAGTAGGTCTTTCATTTACCCCTCGAGTCGTTCCTCTAGACATCAATGAAATGCATAATGAGAGGAAAACACAGCAGAGAATTAGTCGTCAGTAAAAGCGTCACTGAATCCAGCGAGAGTCTGCATGTGAGTGAGGGATTACAATATTCTACATTGACACGTTGTTATTAATAATAATGTCTGTGTGTACGTGCCTGCCTGCCTGCGGGAATGTGTGTAAGCCACAGTGCAATGATAAGTGTTATTCCAATGTTACAATGCCTTTTAAATTGGTTCAATTTAATTCAATTCATTAAATTGAGAACCTCTAACTTTCAATTCAAAACACATCTTCTTCACAGCTCCTGTGAGTAGATCAACAAAGACCTCTCTCAAGGTATTATACTACTTCCTTGTGTTTCTGTTTGGCTGTCTGAGTGTAGAGGCAGGCAGACACATAGCGGTTGTAACAATGGACAGGAAAACATGACAAATCTGATTGGTTCTATTAATGTTAGGAGGACGGAATTCTCCCCCCATCACAGCACAATACTGAGGGAAACAAAGTCTCCTAGGACAAATACAATCTTCTGTGAATAGAACAAAGCAGTTGAGAGAGAGAGAGAGAGAGAGAGAGAGAGAGAGAGAGAGAGAGAGAGAGAGAGAGAGAGCGAGAGAGCTGGAGAGCTGGAGAGCTAGATCTCATGGTCAGTGGCTTAGCCTCAGTGTGACAAGGTCTCTGGCAGGTTTGTAAACAGGAACTGTCCGGATGCAGAGGCCAGAGCCATGGGATTTCCCCATAGAGCTGAGGTGGGAGGGGTGAGAGTGCGTCTGTCTGGGTGGTGGCGTTTGGTGTTGAAATGGTATGGGATGTCCTGAGGAGACATTTCCTGTAAATCGTTGATTGGTGATGTGTGTATGAATGAGTGGATGGGTTTGATGGAGCACAACTGTTGTCAGACAATGAGGTGGGGCCATTGAATATCCAAAATCTTCTAGCATACAGACAACTTTCATTTGAGCCTTCCCATTGCTCCGATCATCCCCCACTGAGATAGCCAGAGTTATAAAGTGAAAGCACTTTTTCACACATTTTTATAATAGATTTCACTCGTCTGATACTGACAGGCTATAATAAATATTAACTCAACCTCCATTCTCTTTAGTTCACCAATTTCCAGCAATACAGTTGTCTATTTTATAGTGCAGTAATGATCAGCGTGTCACCCTTTTGAAAACAGATAAGTGCCAGAGAGAGATAGATCAGAAATATCTCAGGCACTTAATTTAAGGCTTGGCCATTCCATGCAGTGTCTGCATTTGTGGCTTTTTTCCTTCCTTCCTGGTGAGTCATGTGTCATGTGACATCACACTGTCTGTCTGCTGCCCTGGTTGGCCAAGAGTAGACTGGGAGGAGAAGATGCCAGGGGGAATAATCATAAACGCAGTAGCATTCTGAGCTGTAAATATTACATTGGAAGGCTTTAGTGCACATGGTAACTTTGGAATTGAACAAGGGCCCTGTTTGAATATTTAAGACATACATCCTTTCCCTCCTCTTTTCGTTGACTTAGGCCATGATTCAATACAAGGTGCGTTTTAAAGCAGCACACTAGACAGCTGACAGTCCCCCCTTTAAAAGTAATTTCCTCCACATTTGAGGAGATCGTATTCATGATATACACTGGAAATATCGGCTCAAACATGACTTACCTTTTAAAAGGCGTATTGTCAGCTGTCAATTGTGCTGCCCGACGAAAACGCTCCCTGAGTTGAAACGCAGCCTTAATGCCCTATATTGCTATTGCTGTCTGAACCTGGCCTGATCCCCTTGACATTTCATTGTCTCCTTGTTCATCTTGTGGTCTTCACAACACCTTTTAGGTATCAATTGTTCCTTATGATTCAGTCTTTCAACACATGGAAATAAAGTGACTAAAGTTCAGCTTAAAGGCTGACTAAACCCCTGGTTTCCTCAACTTCATAGTGAATTCTTTTTCAGAACCTTTGGACAATATTAGTCATTGTCTCCATGTGTACTTGTTTTTCTGCATTATGTGGGCCGTCACACATTGTGTTTGTCAGACGGAGTAATGTAAATTTCTCTGCAGTGCTGCATAAGGACCTATTAGTTATTTTGTACACCTCAAAAACGCGCACGGCGAGCGCGCGCACACAGACACACACACACATTCACTCGGCGTACTACACAATACGTACACAAGTGAGCTGATTGTGGGGGCGTCCTGCTTAGTGCCTTGTCTGTTCCTCTTCCTGTCTGGAGAAGCTCACAGGATCTCTCTCACTTTCATAACGTAGTGGGCGTTAAGGCGAGTGGTTTTCTCACCTTCAAGAATGTATAGTTTGTGTGATACAATCATTTACAACCACTGAGTGTGATCTTAATAACATGCAATCCATGTAACACAAGGCGAAACAATCAACTGAAAAGTATTATATAGGTTGTATATTACGCTGCATTGTCAGTGGTATATCAATAGATTATGGAATGGTAGATTATCTGTCTAGGCTGTAAGCATTTTACTATTAATAAGGACAAACTGTTCTCCAATGCACATGCACTGTTTATTGTATTGCAGGGTACTGTAGAGTGATAGGGGGAACAATCGATCCAGTTATATATCGAGATATTATTGTTGATGATATATCGTATTGTATCATTTTGACAATATTATTTTGCCGCTGGCGTGCTGTACCTGCACCAAACTCCAGTATTTCTCCTTCATAGCTTGTTCCCCATCTTCTTTTTTTTTTTTTAAAGGAGCCAATTTTGTTTTCAGCACTTTTATTTCCGTGACTGATCAAAAAACGTGTTTTCTTATGGCTCTCTCTTGTCCCTCGGCCGCTGACACATGATGAGCAATATGTTTGGACATCAAATCGCAATAAAATAACAGTAATACACATCGATACGTGAGAATCGCTGTACACATCGTATCGGGAGGTCCGTGGCAATTCCCAGCACTAGTACTGTGTGTGGGTTTCCATGGGTATAGAAATACACTAGAACAGATCATGATCAGCATGGACTGAGAGCAACTGACTTCCCATGTCGCTCAATACACTGTAGCAGAGGATGTATTTCTACGCTATTTGAACAGTTATTATTGCACTACTCTCGGCACCCACAACCAAGCCACTAGATGTTTAAGGCTGTCACGAGAGATTTTTATCTACAGTGCATTCGAAACGTATTCAGGCCCCTTGACTTGTTCCACATTTTGTTACGTTACAGCCTTATTCTAAAATGGATTCCATTGTTGTTGTTTTACTCATCAATCTACACACAATACACCATAATAACAAAGCAAATACAGGTTTGAGAATTTTTTGTAAAAAAATGTATGAAATATCTCATTTACATAAATTGTCAGACAATTTACTCAGTACTTTGTTGAAGCACCTTTGGCAGTGATTACAGCCTCGAGTCTATTTTGGTATGACACTACAAGCTTGGCACACCTGTATTTGGGGAGTTTCTCCCGTTCTTCTCTGCAGATCCTCTCAAGCTCTGTCAGGTTGGATGGGGAGCATTGCTGCACAGCTATTTTCAGGTCTCTCCAGAGATGTTCGATCAGGTTCAAGTCTGGGCTCTGGCTGGGACACTCAAGGACATTCAGAGACTTGTTCCGAAGCCACTCCTGCGTTGTCTTAGCTGTGTGTTTAGGGTTAATGTCCTGTTGGAAGGGGAACCTTTGCCCAAGTCTGAGGTCCTGAGCGCTCTGGGGCAGAATCTTGCTGTACTTTGCTCTGTTAATCTTTCCCTTGATCCTGACTAGTCTCCCTGTCCCTGCTGCTGAAAAACATCCCCACACCATGATGCTGCCACCACCATGCTTCACCGTAGGGATGGTGGCAGGTTTCCTCCAGACATGATGCTTGGCATTCAGGCCAAAGAGTTCAATCTTGGTTTCATCAGACCAGAGAATCATGTTTCTTATGGTCTGAGAGTCCTTTAGGTTCCTTTTGGCAAACTCCAAACAGGCTGTCGTGCCTTTCACTGAGAAGTGGCTCTGTCTGGTCGCTCTACCATAAAGGCGTGATTGGTGGAGTGCTGCAGAGATGATTGTCCTTCTAGAAGGTTCTCCCATCTCCACAGAGGAACACTGGAGCTCTGTCAAAGTGACCATTGGGTTCTTGGTCACCTCCCTGACAAAGGCCCTTCTCCCCGAATGCTCAGTTTGGCCAGGCAGCCAGCTCTAGGAAGAGTCTTGGTGGTTCCAAACTTCTTCCATTTAAGAATGATGGAGGCCACTGTGTTCTTGGGGACCTTCAATGTAGAATATATTTTTGGGACCCTTCCACAGATCTGTGCCTCGACACAATCCTCTCTAAGCTCTACGGGCAATTCCTTCAACCTCATGGCTTGGTTTTTGCTCTGACATGCACTGTCAAGTGTGGGACCTTATATAGACTAGGTGCCTTACCAAATCATGTCCAATCAATTGGATATACCACAGTTGGACTCAAATAAAGTTGTAAAAATATCTCAAGGATGATCAATGGAAACAGGATGCAGGAGCTCAATTTCAAGTCTCATAGCAAAGGGTCTTATGTAAATAAGGTATTTCTATTTTACATTTTTTATACATTTGCAAAAATGTGTCATTATGGGGTATTGTGTGTAGATTTTTGTATCAATTTTAGAATAAGACTGTAATGTGACAAAATGGGGAAAAAGAGAAGGGGTCTGAATACTTTACAAGTGCACTGTATGATCCGAAGAGACTGCTAGAGAGTGGTAACTTGGTGAGAAGGCTCTCACGGACGGTCTTCTACATTGATTTCCACCGTACTTTGATCAGATGCAGACAACATCGTGTGTTTTGAAATGTATATATTTATTTTGTTATTCCTAGATTGGACAAACATTTAATTAGCTCGCAAAACAGAATGTTGTACAGCATCTGTACTTCATCCGTTCTGGAAGAAACTGGATCCCACCGGATCCAAACCTCTCGGTTGCCTTGAACCCAAACTCACAGAGCAAAATGTAGTTGATTACAAGTGCACATGGACCTGTGGGATGGTTGATATCATGTGGTTGTAGGACAGATGTGATAGGTTGGGAAACTGCGAAGCAAGACATGGGTGTGTGGGGGTAATAGTGTAAATGAATACCTCACAATGAAGCTCTTCCATGCTACAGACACACAACAGTCTAATAATTCTAATAATTCAAATACAGTCATAATGATATTAATTTGAAATCCATTTCTAAATTCATCCCAGCCCTGGTAAAACTACTTTACCGCTCAATAAAAAGTATATTCTGGGAACTTTATTTATTGTAGTAGCCCTAGGGGGAAATAAAGTTGAATTGAATTCAAATGAATTCAGGGAGCAGAAAAGACAGCAGTTAAGAGTCAGTTTCTACACCATGTTCATACTTGAGGTTGCTCTCATCCTGCTGTGGTGGACAACCACAGCACAGCACAGCACAGCACAGCACAGCACAGCACAGCACAGCACAGCACAGCACAGCCTTCAGTGTCTCTGCCAACTTCGCCTACGATGTGTTCACATGTGGCCGGGATCTAGCAGTCACGCTGTTTCTCTCTTAATTCCAGCCGTTCCCGCTGATTGCAAGGCGTATGATCTTCACCTTTAAATACCAGTGACCGCAGCTTATTTTACACATCGTTCAGACCTGAGAAAGACCGACCACGTTGTCCTCAGCTGATGTACTTCTGAGGCTTTTCCTGCCAGAAGCATATGAAGTGTGGCTGGGGAAGCACTGCGATACTCTTGGGGGTTTGATTTCAGCGCAGCCCATAGACAGCCTGACAGGGAGAAGGCTCTCGCTACCTGTTCCAGGAGGTCTGTGCAGTTCACAGGGGATCTCTAGAACAGAGAGCAAGCCACAAGTCAAAAGCAGCTGGCTGTTTTTTTCCATTGCGGTCGGAACTATTCTGAGCTGAATGTAGCTGAACTCATACAACTGTGGCTTTTGTATGTATGATTGTGTTATGCACCTAACATATTCAGTTAGAGTGATGAGATCGCTACACCTCTCTGATTCACACTTGGTACATAGGCCACATTTAGCTTCCACTCTTGGACAGGGCTTGTCATATACACAGATGTAGCAGGGGCGGTGTGGAAACAGACGCAAAAATATATATTTATTTGTTTATTTATTTATGCTTTGGCCACAAATACAAGTACAGGATAAGTCAACAAAATGATTGGTGTAAGAGTTAACAGAATAACAGAGATTTCCACTGGACGGTTACTTGAGTGGGAATTCTGTTGATAGGCAAGATGAATATAACAATGGCAAATATTGAGGATGAAGAGAAGGAGGAACGAGCGAACAGGGACTGTGTGGGATCCTCAGCGGAAGCACAGAGCTGTGGTTATTGACTCAAGTTTCTGTTTGCAGATTACACCTGAACAATCTCCCTTTTCAGCTGCGATGTCGTTCTTCCAGATGACCTGGCACCTGGGGGTTCCCTAGGGGCTTCTGCTGGGGAAAGTGTGATGCGGGAGAAGAAGGCAACACATCTCTGGGGCACTCTACCTCTATTGCATGGAGTATGATGAAATATTGAAGATACACATGCACACATTGAGTTTGTTGTTCCTATGTATTTGCTCTCCCATACCCTTTTGACACTGTTGCGTCGACCTGTGTGCGGGTACAGAAGTCAGCTGAACTGGAGCAATATTGTGCCATTTAGTGCCAGACCACTTTTAAGTGCCCTGTCCAAACCAGACCTAGATCAGAGCCCTGAGACGCTCTGCATCCCTCCCGTTAATCAGAAATGTAGATAAACATTTACATTGGAGAGGGTCTCTGCACCACCTGGTCTCACTACTAGTGTCCGCCAGGTCTCGGAACTAGGTCCTCTCTTGTTCTCCACCACTGCGGGTGCCATGGAGATTATAGTCCCCAGAGTGGAAAATTGCATTAGCAATTTCCACTTTTTTCCCCCCCTTCCCTTGAGTAGTCTCTAATTAGATTCTGAGGGTCTAAGAAGAATAATTGAATCAGCATGCTCCATCCACTGCTTGTTAACCAGGCCTCCAGGTGCTGCCGGATTTAGGAAGCTGTCTCACAACGCAGTAGTAGAGGTAGTCATTTCGTCACATACTGTGCAGTCTGCCATTTTGGGGAGTGACTGAGCACGTGTGTCTATTTTCGTAGATCAATTGATTTTGACATTTGAAATGGCTGAGTGGAAATTATGTGAGGTGGGTTGTTTATTTCACACCTCTGTGTTTCAGTCACACTCATACAATATTGAGTAATCTCCTCCACCCTTTCTTATTAAAACTGTATGATTAGCTTAGCATGACTGTCCACTAAATCAGACTGAACTGTTTAGGCCGTCATTGGAAATAAGAATTTGAGTCTTAACTAACTTACCTAGTTTAATAAAAAATAATTATAATAATAATGGCTGTGCTACTCCTGCTAAACCATACTCCCCATGACTAAAGATACAGCCACCAGGACTGTTGTGAGTCCACTGACTGCGGTCCTGACGGACAGCGCCGATGACGTGGAAGAGTACATCCGTTTCTGTGAGGATCTCGTTATTCCCAAAAAGAAAGGCAACATCTTCCCCAGTAATAAATTGTGGGTAACTCAGGAATTAAAAGAGCTTCCCAACCCGAAAAAGTGAGTGTTTAAATCAGGTGGCAGTAACAAGGACGGGAAAAATATTAAGAGGCAACTCAAAAGCAAAATGAAAGAGTGCAAGGCAGAACAAAAAAAATAGAAAACCTTTTCAAGGACAAGGACAGTATGAAAGCCTGGGAAGGGCTACAAACCATCACAGGCTACAAACCAAAGAGACAATGTATGACTGTCGAAAATGACCTTGATGATTTGAACAGTTTCAATTGTAGGTTTGACATGTGTGATTCTAAATCACAGCAGAAAGTGGCCTTGGACAGTATAGAAAGCATACCAGCTGTTGATATACAGATCTCCGTGAATGACATCAAGCAACACTTTCAATGTGTGAACCCACGAAAATCACATGGTCCTGATGGCATCAGGAACAAGGCACTTCAGGCATGCGCAGACCAGCTCGCATTACCGTTCCAGAAGTTCTTCCAGCTGTCACTGAACAGTGGGATAATTCCAGACTCATGGAAGAAGTGGCTGATTTTCCCAATACCTAAAAACAACAGGCCAAACCAATTGGCACACCGCGCCTCCAGGGGTGTTGATGATGCGTTACTGTACATACTGAACAATATCGACCAACATTTCAAAGAATGCATTTCGTGAACTCTCCCTCAGTATTGCTTATTACCACTGTGTGAATTTGTGTCTCCCAAATGGCGCCCTTTTCCCTATATTGTGCGCTACTTTTGCTGGGTTCCAATAGGCAATAGGGTGCCATTTGGGATGTAGCTTTTGTCACTTATCTGAGACAAATAGGGAACAGAGATCGTCAACTCTGACTTTGTCCCTCTCGGTATGGCTATAAAGAGAAGTGAGATTCAATGCACGATATGTAGGCTATATATGCCTTCACCATACAACATCTCATTAAATATTTTAGTAACAATGTTACAAAATACCATAAGTGGATGCAAATAAGGAAACTGCATACAAGCATTGGAAATAAAACCTTCAAAGGGAAGCATTGTAGCCATCACTGTTTTCCGTCTTTGCAGATTGAAGGCACTAGTATCAACAGGAGGCAGGAATGTACAGGCAGCATGTGACTGGTGAGTTCTAACACACACATACATACACTCCCAGAGATGACCCATGTTGAACTGTGATAATGTTATGGTAAGTGTGATGCTGCCCTCTGCTGTACTGCGTATGTGTGTACTCTTACTATTTAGCCAGGTGTGAATGACTATATTTCTTTCAAGGCTCACTGCAGTCAAAAACTAGATGTTCCTGTGTTTTATATATATTTCCACACTATGAGGTTGAAATGATACCGTGAAATTGTGAAAGTTATGATAATGCCCTTTTAGTGTACGAGCTGTTTGAAAAGACTGCCTGAAATGTCAGCTTGTTTTGGTAGGATGGAGTTTTGGCCTGAATGGTGACATCCCCAGGTGGTAAATCTGTTAATAGACCAATAAGAAAGAGAGTTCCAAACCTTCCCCTACCTACTCAGACCACTCCCAGACAGTCCTAGCTAAATTCTTGCTTGGCTCTTTCCTAAGAAGCAGTTTTTTGCTTTACTTTTGACAATTTTAATTGAAAACAATCACAGTAAGGTACTTAATTGTTACCCGGAAATTATTTTATATTGAGATAAAAACAGCTACATTGGAGCCCCCCCACCCCCACCCATCTTCTACCTCAGTCATTGTTAAGCCTCCTCCTCCTCCTCCTCTTCTCCTGCTCTTCCTCAGGCTGTTCTCCCATGTGGATGACCCCTTCCTGGATGACCCGTTGCCCAGAGAGTATGTCCTGTACCTGCGCCCCAGCGGACCCCTGCAGAATCAGCTCCATCACTTCTGGCAGCAGTCCCGCGTCACCTGCGGAAAGAACAAGGCCCACAACATCTTCCCCCACATCACACTCTGCCAGTTCTTCATGGTGAGCCCAGGGGGAAATGACACGCCTCACGGTCATACATCAACACATAGATGCTCCTCTAATTCAGCTCATCATTAAGTATTATGATTATGTTACTTAACATTGACGTATGACTCTTTATTTTAACATTTTAATTGAGCCTACACTCACAAAGGTGTTCTTTGGCTGTCCCAATAGGAGAACCCTTTAAAAAACGCTAATTGGTTCCAGGTAGAACCCTTTTGAGTTCAATGTAAACCCTCTGTTAAAAGGGTTCTACACAGAACCCAAAATAGTTCTAACTGTAACCAAAAATGTTTCTACCTGTAACTGAAAAGGGTTCTCCTATGGGGACTGTGAAAAACCCTTTTGTAACCCTTTTTTCTAAGTGTGTATTTATCCAGGAAGTCCCATTGAGGTCAAGAGACTGTATCATCTGTCTAGTACGGGCCAGTTTCCCAGACACAGATGAATCCTAGTCCCGGACAAAAACGTGCTTTTAATGGCAATTCTCAATTGAGCAGACTTCTAAGTCCAGGACTAGACTGTCTGTGTTTGGAGAACTGGCACTATTGTTGATGTAAGACTCAGTGTTTGTGTGGTACTCAGACTCTACCCTGACCCCCAGTGTGCAGACAACAAGGTGGACGCCCTGTTGGAGGCCCTGCAGGCCACGGTGGACCAATGGAGGGGTCGTTTCCCTAGCCCCCTGCCCCTGGAGCTCTACACCTCCTTCAACTTCATAGGCCTCTTTGTTGAGGAGCAGATCGCAGAGGTCCTCAAGCAGTTTGCTGCTGACTTTGCTTCCGAGGCTGCCAGAAAAGCTGGTAGGGACTTTCTCTGCCTGTGACACCTGGACACACACCCAATCTCCAGAATGCATGCACTCAGCTTTCCAGAATATTCTCAGCTGTCTCCCGCGAATTGTTGCACATTCATTGTTTCATTGTGTGAATTGTTGGCCTTTTGATTGTTTATTTTTTATCAATTGACATTACATATGTAACCAGTGGGCCTAGTAAATGTAGCATTAATCTCCTTCATTTAGTTACATACATTTCTGTTAATGCATGTATTACAGTAATTTACTGCTCTCATTCTCAGAGTGGAAACGTTATTTGCAGAGTTCACAACCTGCTACACTTGTGAGAAACAAGTTTTGGTTTATTTCATAACCATCATTTAGGAGTTTTATCAATTTTTTCATTGACTTTTGTTTGGTGTGCTCCATGTGAACAATGAGCATGTGTGTAGTTTCTCTGGTCTGATAACGTTGAGGGCGAGCACACGCCTGAGCACGCAACCTGCTGAGTTGATACAATGTTGCACTTCACTAAGGATAGCTCAAGACAGATAGAAAGTGAGGCAGATAGGTGGAGTAGAGATTTTCTACTGTTTTTATTCGTTGGCTTTAGGCCTATGTATTTTACTTAGTTGAAAGTGGAAGGTATAGGCTCACTGCTGCATTGGCCTATAGTTCCATGGCACGCAGATAGGTAAAAATGGTAGGATAAATTGTAAGCTTCCCCAAAATAAAAAACTCATGAGCTGCCTACAATCTTAGAAAAAAGGGTTCCAAAAGAGGTGAACCCTTTTTGGTTCCTGGTAGAACCCTTTTGGGTTCCATGTTAGGACCCTCTGTGGAAAGGGTTCTACATTGAACCCAAATGGGGTTCTACCTGGAACCAAAAAAGGGTTATTCAAAGGGTTCTCCTATAGGGACAGCCTTCAGTACCCTTTTGGGTTCTAGATAGCACCTTTTTTTCTAAGAGTGTATGGTCTTTATCATAACACCCATTAAGAAAATGTGTGTGTGCGCAAGCACACAGGTGACTTTCTTCATATTCTTTACCTTTATTCACTCGTTCCTCCTCTCTCTGTCTCAGATGTCCATTTAGAGCCCCATAAGAAGCAGCTCCATGTGACGTTAGCCTACCACTTCCCCACCAGTCACTTGACCTCCCTGGAAAAGCTGGCTAAGGGAATCGAGGTGAAGCTAGGCTGTGATTGGCTGGCTGTCCTTTTTTCCCGGGACATACGGTTTGCCAATCATGAGGTAATAATAACCACCTTGTTTTCTGACGCAAACCCTGTCCACCTTCATTTCACATCCAATACTACTCTTGTACTTTCTACTAATCAATACCATGACATGGACCTTGTACATTTTACAATACAAGCTCATGAGGCATTTATAATAAGTTATATTCTTCAAGAATCAATGGGAATATACAGTATAATTAATTTAGAAATGGCTGTAAATATCAGAGTGACCCTTTACAGGCTTGCTCATTTACACCTATAGCCTTGCATTGTACTGTATTATGGTGCTAGATAAGGCATGGGTGTTCTCAAGCTGTGTCCTTCCCTCCCTCTGTTGCAGACGCTGCGCGTGATGTATCCCTACGCCCCTCAGAATGAGGACGAGCTGGAGCTGGTCCCGGGCGACTTTGTCTTCATGTCTCCCTTGGAGCAGAACAACACTAGCGAGGGCTGGGTCTACGGGTCCTCCCTGGCCACGGGGCTGTCCGGCCTATTGCCTGAGAACTACGTCAGCCGGGCAGACGAGTGTGACACCTGGGTCTTCCACGGGTGAGCCCTCAGAATGTGCTGTGCCAGTTTGAGAATGTATTATTTTTACCAGCTTCTTACTTACAGCTCTCGGTCCACAACATTTGTGCTGGGGTCAATTCCATTTCAATTCATTCAATCCCGAAGGAACTGTAGAAGAGCGTGGAGAGTTCTGCTCAGTAGTCAGTAGTGATGAATGAGTAGTAGTGAGTATGTGTGTCCTCTACCCTGTCCTCTACTCTTGTCCTCTGTGTCCTCTACCCTGTGCAGATCACACTCCTTCTTCAGTTGCTCCGCCCCCTCGGACAAAGTGAGCAGGGAAAGGGGCCTATTCGATGGGCTGCTGGACAGCCGTCTCCTCGACAACACAAGCCCTGGGGACACACCCACCTTGAGCCTCATCTGTCATCCCATGCAGGTACTGGCCTTAAGGAAGTCTCTTTAACTGAACTATACATTTGTGATTTTTAGGGCCAGGAGCTTTTCCTGACCAGGATAACTAGTGCCTAGCATTTCATCTTGAAAAATGATTATTCTTATTCTTGAAGAATGACTTCAATTCAAGGTTATTATAGTAGATGAAAACGAATCATGAAAAAATGATTTTAGTAAACTGAAATAAAATAATTAACAAACAGGTTTGAAAAACTAAAACTACATGGAAAATATTATCTTTGACTCCAAAACGAACTCAAATATAATAAAAACAATCATGAATTATGTTCAGTTTTAGTTTGTACGTTTTTTTTCTCACAGTACCTTTTTTAATAAAAAAACAAATATAAAACGACAAAACTATAATACCCTTGCTTCAATAGCAAAGCTGTTTTTCTGGTATAAATCAAATCAAATCAAATGTATTTATATAGCCCTTCGTACATCAGCTGATATCAAAAAGTGCTGTACAGAAACCCAGCCTAAAACCCCAAACAGCAAGCAATGCAGGTGTTGAAGCACGTTGGCTAGGAAAAACTCCCTAGAAAGGCCAAAACCTAGGAAGAAACCTAGAGAGGAACCAAGCTATGAGGGGTGGCCAGTCCTCTTCTGGCTGTGCTGGGTGGAGATTATAACAGAACATGGCCAAGATGTTAAAATGTTCATAAATGACCAGCATGGTCAAATAATAGGCCTAGCTTCACCTCGATTCCCTTAGCCAGCTTTTCCAGGACTGGGGACTGCAAGGAGTCATCATGCCAGGTAGTCCTGAGGCATGGTCCTAGGGCTCAGGTCCTCCGAGAGAGAGAAAGAAAGAGAGAATACTTAAATTCACACAGGACACCGGATAAGACAGGAGAAGTACTCCAGATATAACAAACTGACCCTAGCCCCCCAACACATTAACTACTGCAGCATAAATACTGGAGGCTGAGACAGGAGGGGTCAGGAGACACTGTGGCCCCATCCGATGATACCTCCGGACAGGGCCAAACAGGAAGGATATAACCCCACCCACTTTGCCAAAGCACAGCCCCCACACCACTAGAGGGATATCTTCAACCACCAACTTACCATCCTGAGACAAGGGCGAGTATAGCCCACAAAGATCTCCGCCACGGGGGGGGCAACCCAGACAGGAAGATCACATCAGTGACTCAACCCACTCAAGTGACGCACCCCTCCTAGGGACGGCATGAAAGAGCACCAGTAAGCCAGTGACTCAGCCCCTGTAATAGGGTTAGAGGCAGAGAATCCCAGTGGAAAGAGTGGAACCGGCCAAGCAGAGACAGCAAGGGCGGTTCGTTGCTCCAGAGCCTTTCCGTTCACCTTCACACTCCTGGGCCAGACTACACTCAATGATATGACCCACTGAGGTGATGAGTCTTCAGTAAAGACTTAAAGGTTGAGACCGAGTTTGCATCTCTCACATGGGTAGGCAGACCATTCCATTAAAATGTAGCTATATAGGAGAAAGCCATGCCTCCAGCTGTTTGCTTAGAAATTCTAGGGACAATTAGGAGGCCTGCGTCTTGTGACCGTAGCGTACGTGTAGGTATGTACGGCAGGACCAAATCAGAGGGATACAGTGCCTTGCGAAAGTATTCGGCCCCCTTGAACTTTGCGACCTTTTGCCACATTTCAGGCTTCAAACATAAAGATATAAAACTGTATTTTTTTGTGAAGAATCAACAACAAGTAGGACACAATCATGAAGTGGAACGACGTTTATTGGATATTTCAAACTTTTTTAACAAATCAAAAACGGAAAAATTGCGTGCAAAATTATTCAGCCCCTTTACTTTCAGTGCAGCAAACTCTCTCCAGAAGTTCAGTGAGGATCTCTGAATGATCCAATGTTGACCTAAATGACTAATGATGATAAATACAATCCACCTGTGTGTAATCAAGTCTCCGTATAAATGCACCTGCACTGTGATAGTCTCAGAGGTCCGTTAAAAGCGCAGAGAGCATCATGAAGAACAAGGAACACACCAGGCAGGTCCGAGATACTGTTGTGAAGAAGTTTAAAGCCGGATTTGGATACAAAAAGATTTCCCAAGCTTTAAACATCCCAAGGAGCACTGTGCAAGCGATAATATTGAAATGGAAGGAGTATCAGACCACTGCAAATCTACCAAGACCTGGCCGTCCCTCTAAACTTTCAGCTCATACAAGGAGAAGACTGATCAGAGATGCAGCCAAGAGGCCCATGATCACTCTGGATGAACTGCAGAGATCTACAGCTGAGGTGGGAGACTCTGTCCATAGGACAACAATCAGTCGTATATTGCACAAATCTGGCCTTTATGGAAGAGTGGCAAGAAGAAAACCATTTCTTAAAGATATCCATAAAAAGTGTTGTTTAAAGTTTGCCACAAGCCACCTGGGAGACACACCAAACATGTGGAAGAAGGTGCTCTGGTCAGATGAAACCAAAATTTAACTTTTTGGCAACAATGCAAAACGTTATGTTTGGCGTAAAAGCAACACAGCTCATCACCCTGAACACACCATCCCCACTGTCAAACATGGTGGTGGCAGCATCATGGTTTGGGCCTGCTTTTCTTCAGCAGGGACAGGGAAGATGGTTAAAATTGATGGGAAGATGGAAGGAGCCAAATACAGGACCATTCTGGAAGAAAACCTGATGGAGTCTGCAAAAGACCTGAGACTGGGACGGAGATTTGTCTTCCAACAAGACAATGATCCAAAACATAAAGCAAAATCTACAATGGAATGGTTCAAAAATAAACATATCCAGGTGTTAGAATGGCCAAGTCAAAGTCCAGACCTGAATCCAATCGAGAATCTGTGGAAAGAACTGAAAACTGCCGTTCACAAATGCTCTCCATCCAACCTCACTGAGCTCGAGCTGTTTTGCAAGGAGGAATGGGAAAACATTTCAGTCTCTCGATGTGCAAAACTGATAGAGACATACCCCAAGCGACATACAGCTGTAATCGCAGCAAAAGGTGGCGCTACAAAGTATTAACTTAAGGGGGCAGAATAATTTTGCACGCCCAATTTTTCAGTTTTTGATTTGTTAAAAAAGTTTGAAATATCCAATAAATGTCGTTCCACTTCATGATTGTGTCCCACTTGTTGTTGATTCTTCACAAAAAAATACAGTTTTATATCTTTATGTTTGAAGCCTGAAATGTGGCAAAAGGTCGCAAAGTTCAAGGGGGCCGAATACTTTCGCAAGGCACTGTAAGTAGGAGCAAGCCCATGTAATGCTTTGTAGGTTAGCAGTAAAACCTTGAAATCAGCCCTTGCCTTGACAGGAAGCAAGTGTAGGTAGGCTAGCACTGGAGTACTATGATCAAATTTTTTGGTTCTAGTCAGGATTCTAGCAGCCGTATTTAGCACTAACTGAAGTTTATTTAGTGCTTTATCCGGGTAGCCGGAAAGCAGAGTATTGCAGTAGTCTAACCTAGAAGTAACAAAAGCATTGTTTATTTGTTCTGCATCATTTTTGGACAGAAAGTTTCTGATTTTTGCATTGTTACGTAGATGGAAAAAAGCTGTCCTTGAAACAGTCTTGATATATTCGTCAAAAGATAGATCAGGGTCCAGAGTAACGCCGAGGTCCTTCACAGTTTTATTTGAGACGACTGTACAACCATTAAGATTAATTGTCAGATTCAACAGAAGATCTCTTTGTTTCTTGGGACCTAGAACAAGCATCTCTGTTTTGTCCGAGTTTAAAAGTAAGAAAGGTTGCAGCCATCCACTTCCTTATGTCTGAAACACAGGCTTCTAGCGAGGGCAATTTTGGGGCTTCACCATGTTTCATTGAAATGTACAGCTGTGTGTCATCCGCATAGCAGTGAAAGTTAACATTATGTTTTCGAATGACATCCCCAAGAAGTAAAATATATAGTGAAAACAATAGGAGGAACACCGAAATTTACAGTTGATTTGTCAGAGGACAAACCATTCACAGAGACAAACTGATATCTTTCCAACAGATAAGATCTAAACCAGGCCAGAACTTGTCCGTGTAGACTAATTTGGGTTTCCAATCTCTCCAAAAGAATGTGGTGATCGATGGTATCAAAAGCAGCACTAAGGTCTAGGAGCACGAGGACAGATGCAGAGCTTCGGTCTAAAGCCATTAAAATGTATTTTACCACCTTCACAAGTGCAGTCTCAGTGCTATGATGGGGTCTAAAACCAGACTGAAGCATTTTGTATACATTGTTTGTCTTCAGGAAGGCAGTGAGTTGATGCGCAACAGCCTTTTCTAAAAAATTTGAGAGGAATGGAAGATTCGATAAAGGCCGATAGTTTTTAAAATATTTTCTGGGTCAAGGTTTGGCTTTTTTAAGAGAAGCTTTATTATTGCCACTTTTAGTGAGTCTGGTACACATCCGGTGGATAGAGAGACGTTTATTATGTTCAACATAGGAGGACCAAGCACAGGAAGCAGCTCTTTCAGTAGTTTAGTTGGAATAGGGTCCAGTATGCAGCTTGAAGGTTTAGAGGCCATGATTATTTTCATCATTGTGTCAAGAGATATAGTACTAAAACACTTGAGTGTCTCTCTTGATCCTAGGTCCTGGCAGAGTTGTGCAGACTCAGGACAACTGAGCTTTGAAGGAATACGCAGATTTAAAGAGGAGTCCGTAATTTTCTTTCTAATAATCATGATCTTTTACTCAAAGAAGTTCATGAATTTATTACTGCTGAAGTGAAAGCCATCTTCACTTGGGGAATGCTGCTTTTTAGTTAGCGTTGCGACAGTATCAAAAATACATTTCAGATTGTTCTTATTTTCCTCAATTAAGTTGGAAAAATAGGATGATCGAGCAGCAGTAAGGGCTCTTCGATACTGCACGGTACTGTCTTTCCAAGCTAGTCGTAAGACTTCCAGTTTGGCATGGCGCCATTTCCGTTCCAATTTTCTGGAATCTTGCTTCAGAGCTCGGGTATTTTCTGTGAACCAGGGAGCTAGTTTCTTATGAGAAATGTTTTTAGTTTTTAGGGGTGCAACTGCATAGGTGGTTAACTGATTTTTGTCCTCTGACGTCCTTGGGTAGGCAGAGGGAGTCTGGAAGGGCATCAAGGAATCTTTGTGTACTGATCAATTCTCGAAAATGTTGGGAAATGTTATGGATTTGAGTCCCCAATTCACTGTATTGTTTCATAGGTGCTTCGGGTCAGCAGCAATCACTCTCGGCTGCCCAAGCGGACCCTGTTTGTCTGCCGGCACGGTGAGCGGATGGATGTGGTGTTTGGGAAACACTGGCTTTCACTGTGCTCTGATTCCAAAGGTGAGCAGAGTCAGACCAATGGTACTGGAGGTGCAATCCTAAAAGCAAGTGTGCTTTCAAAGGAGTCATACATTTTGAGTTTGGATGAATCTGATGTTTTTGATAGGATAGATAAAAGAGCAGTTTTCTTTGTAGGTTTTGAAACCATAACAGCAGTGTGCTGGGTTGTGGTGTTCTGTTCTACAGGTAGATATGTGCGCACTAACCTGAACATGCCAGTCAGCCTGCCCATGTGGAGTGGAGGACACAGAGATTACAACATGGACACCCCCATCACTGTGTTTGGTTCCACACAAGCACGAATAGTGGGTATGTGGTTGTCAACACATAGTAGTAGGCTATGTTACAGTGCCTTGCGAAAGTATTCGGCCCCCTTGAACTTTGCGACCTTTTGCCACATTTCAGGCTTCAAACATAAAGATATAAAACTGTATTTTTTTGTGAAGAATCAACAACAAGTGGGACACAATCATGAAGTGGAACAACATTTATTGGCTATTTCAAACTTTTTAACAAATCAAAAACTGAAAAATTGGGCGTGCAAAATTATTCAGCCCCTTTACTTTCAGTGCAGCAAACTCTCTCCAGAAGTTCAGTGGGGATCTCTGAATGATCCAATGTTGACCTAAATGACTAATGATGATAAATACAATCCACCTGTGTGTAATCAGGTCTCCGTATAAATGCACCTGCACTGTGATAGTCTCAGAGGTCTGTCAAAAGTGCAGAGAGCATCATGAAGAGCAAGGAACACACCAGGCAGGTCCGAGATACTGTTGTGAAGAAGTTTAAAGCCGGATTTGGATACAAAAAGATTTCCCAAGCTTTAAACATCCCAAGGAGCACTGTGCAAGCGATAATATTGAAATGGAAGGAGTATCAGACCACTGCAAATCTACCAAGACCTGGCCGTCCCTCTAAACTTTCAGCTCATACAAGGAGAAGACTGATCAGAGATGCAGCCAAGAGGCCCATGATCACTCTGGATGAACTGCAGAGATCTACAGCTGAGGTGGGAGACTCTGTCCATAGGACAACAATCAGTCCTATATTGCACAAATCTGGCCTTTATGGAAGAGTGGCAAGAAGAAAGCCATTTCTTAAAGATATCCATAAAAAGTGTCGTTTAAAGTTTGCCACAAGCCACCTGGGAGACACACCAAACATGTGGAAGAAGGTGCTCTGGTCAGATGAAACCAAAATTGAACTTTTTGGCAACAATGCAAAACGTTTTGTTTGGCGTAAAAGCTACACAGCTGAACACACCATCCCCACTGTCAAACATGGTGGTGGCAGCATCATGGTTTGGGCCTGCTTTTCTTCAGCAGGGACAGGGAAGATGGTTAAAATTGATGGGAAGATGGAAGGAGCCAAATACAGGACCATTCTGGAAGAAAACCTGATGGAGTCTGCAAAAGACCTGAGACTGGGACGGAGATTTGTCTTCCAACAAGACAATGATCCAAAACATAAAGCAAAATCTACAATGGAATGGTTCGAAAATAAACATATCCAGGTGTTAGAATGGCCAAGTCAAAGTCCAGACCTGAATCCAATCGAGAATCTGTGGAAAGAACTGAAAACTGCTGTTCACAAATGCTCTCCATCCAACCTCACCGAGCTCGAGCTGTTTTGCAAGGAGGAATGGGAAAAAAATTCAGTCTCTCGATGTGCAAAACTGATAGAGACATACCCCAAGCGACTTACAGCTGTAATCGCAGCAAAAGGTGGCGCTACAAAGTATTAACTTAAGGGGGCTGAATAATTTTGCACGCCCAATTTTTCAGTTTTTGATTTGTTAAAAAAGTTTGAAAAATCCAATAAATGTCGTTCCACTTCATGATTGTGTCCCACTTGTTGTTCATTCTTCACAAAAAATACAGTTTTATATCTTTATGTTTGAAGCCTGAAATGTGGCAAAAGGTCGCAAAGTTCAAGGGGGCCGAATACTTTCGCAAGGCACTGTATCTGCCCAATTCCATATCTCATGTTTCATTGCAGCGTGATAACAATCTATTCCCCTGTCTATCTGTCTGTCTGTGTTGCAGGCGAGGCGTTGTTGGAGAGCAACACAGTGATAGACTTTGTGTACTGTTCGCCCTCTCTGCGCTGTGTCCAGACTGCTCAGAACATCCTCAAAGGTAACCAGCCTGTAGCTACTTTCCACTACAAATCCTATTTAGGATTTTTTTTAAACATCCATAATCCTCTCTAACATTTGATGAAGACTTAAAGGGGCAATGTGCAGTTGCTACATCCATTTTGGGGCTGAGGTTGGAGTGTTGTGGCGTCTGTTCTTGCAGCGACACGGTCATTTGTGCTCGTCTCTTCCTGTTTTTGTTTTTCTGTTTAAAGTGTTTTAAAGTTGCGAAGTACTGCAATCCTGCCCACATTACAACTAAGCACAAGGTCTGCACTAAAGACATTGAACTCATTGCTCTTAACCTACGGCCATACGACCTGCCACAGGAAATAAATCAGGTCTGATTATTTATTGTTTACATAGCGTCCTCCGCTGACATCCAAATAGCTGCCGACTAGATTCATGACCTTGTATCCCAGGCTGAGACAGAGTCACCTGAAGCATTGGAGTTAATCATGGGAGACTGTAACGTGTGCAATATATCTGAACATTTACCATCATATCAGCAATATGTGACATGTCCTACCCCAAATGAAGCCTGTCTGGACGTCTGTTAAGGTAACATCCCAGGTGCGTATTTTTCCAAAGCACTACCCAATCTTGGGGGTTGAGATTATAACATGGTTCAGCTCATGCCAGTCTACAAAGCGCGTCTGCAGGGAGAGAAGGCTGAAAAGGTGGAGATTAAAAGCTGGACTCCAGGGCCTCCCGGGTGGTGCAGTGGTTAAGGGCGCTGTACTGCAGCGCCAGCTGTGCCACCAGAGACTCTGGGTTCGCGCCCAGGCTCTGTCGTAACCGGCCGTGACCGGGAGGTCTGTGGGGCGACGCGCAATTATCCTAGCGTCGTCTGGTTTAGGGACGGTTTGGCCGGTAGGGATATCCTTGTCTCATCGTGCACCAGCGACTCCTGTGGCGGGCCGGGCACAGTGCGTGCTAACCAAGGTTGCCAGGTGCACCGTGTTTTTTTTTTTTTTAAAGCTGGACTCCTGAAACTACTGAAGGCCTCCAGGACTGTTTTGAGTCCACTGACTGAGCGGCCCTGACGGACAGCGCCGATGACCTGTAAGAGGCAGCGGATACCGCATTACCGTTCCAGAAGTTGTTCCAACTGTCCAGCTGGGGTGTTGATGATGCGTTACTGCACATGCTGAACAATATCGACCAACATTTAGAAAAGACAAATAGCCTAATCAAAATTGCATTCATTGACTTCAGTAGCGCGTTTAACACCATCCAACCCCACCTACTGGTGGATAAGCTGGTGAATTTGGGTGTCAACTCTCTACTGATTAAGTGGATTAATAGTTTCCTTTTGAACCGTACTCAACAATTGAAGTTTACCTCCGCCATCTCTACATTTTGAACGGTGAATACGGGAGCCCCTCAGGTTTGCGTGCTTTCACCGATACTGTACACACTCTACTGTTAGGTTCTAAATATCAGAGTAAGAAGTTGACGGACACTATGAAAGCTCCAACCAAGTTTATTCACCCCATTGATCGAACAGCTGAACAGATAAAAATGTGTTTCCACCAGCGATAGTATATATACCCCAATTTGGGTGGAGTCTCCTCTCTAAACGTGAAATCTTTATTGCTAGGCAGGAAGTTAAGTGATACGGGCAATAAACTGATCCTTCTCCCTTAATGTGACCTGACCTGACCTCGACCCCCTTCCTCGCGAAACCACATATCTCCATCCTTATCAGTGTCTGCCACATGTGATTGCCCTTCCTTTACTCATTACAGTCCAAGCTTAATTGCCTCCACCATAAACATTCCTCCTACAGATAACCATTAACTTCTGGTGTAGACTCTAGACTATAGCACTCAATATTTCAATAGGATACCTGATAATTAACAATATTCCAAGTTTAGCCAGAACCCATCAGTACACAAACGATTGTCAAGCCTCTGACGCAGCCCACATTTATTTGTTTAATATGCAGATGATACCGCTGTGGAGCGTTTCCTCCACCCAGACCAAGCCTCTATTCAAGGTTTTGTTAGAGGAACTGCAAGATTTGTCCAGTGGTGTGCAAATAACTTTCTTGAAATAAACGTTAAGAAAACAAAAGAGATGGAAATTGATTTCAGAAGGAACAAAACTCCACTACCACCTACGAAAATAAATGGGGAATCTAAATTATATTTTAATATTTAATATTAATATTAATATTAATATTTTTTTAATGCAAACTGAACCAGTTTAATGTTGACCGCCGTATCTTACAAATGTTCTATAAATCTGTCCAGAGTGTGCTGTACTCTGGTCTGATATGTGTGTTCGGAAACATGCGAGTGCAAGACCAAGTCAAGCTTCAGCACTTGATTAAGACGGCGGAAAGGATAATTGGTATAGATCAAGAATCAGCCACCAACATGTACACAAAACTCATCCTCCTAAAAGTTGAAAGCATTTTATAGGACGGTACTCATCCCCTTCACTCAAAACTCAGTCACAGCAGCATTCGGACAAGAGGAAAGAGACTTCTTCAAGAGAAAATTAAAACAGATAGATATGGGGACTATTTTATTCCAACAGCCATTAGGTTGTATAATAGATAGTCTGTTTGTCCCTCCAGTATATAGTATATTGCACTTTCACTTTAAATGTGAAGCTATTGCACTTTGAATGAATTATTTTGTGTAGTTTCTGTGTTTTCATGTTTTATGTCTTTTTAAACACATGACCAAATGAATTTGGCGGGATAATGATGGGATAATAAAGTTGATGTGAATCTGAATTGGAATTATATGTAAACAATCTAATTTATAAATGCTTCATAAGCTTAGCAACTGTCATACCCCATCCGAACCAAAATATGTTTTTTTTACTCCAATGTTTCTAAACAAGTAAATGTAAACATACACTGTATAGCCTACAAACATGGTTAAAACTATCATATTATATCATGGATGGTCAGTTCTTGCATCCATACCTGTGTCCATAGCTTTGAAAATGGTTACCTTTTCTCCGGCCCCATCCCTGAAACAGTGGCAGGGAGTACACTTTGTTATTGTTTCAACCGGGGATTGCCCCTTTAGTGGTAGAAATGCACTTACTGTATTTAGATCTGAGAGGGGTTTGATACCATTAGTCAATATGGTAGTATTTCCCTTTCCTTCTGATGGGCAGTAGCGGTGCGTGGGTATTAAAACCTATGTGTTGTGATAATTGCGTTCTTTGCTCTATAACCGGTTAGTTCATATGCCTTAACACCGTGATATTTAGGCCTAAGGCCCAGACAATAAGAAGACACAGTGGCAGAATAAATTCAACTACACCTTTGTTTCATCACAAAACCGGACTCCACAAAGCATAGTGCATGTAACAAACAGTGACCAACAGCAAGTTAATGTTCCAAAATGTTCAGAATACTAAACAACTATTGATTTATAACCACGGTGAGTTACCGCAAGTCGCAAATAAAACACGAGCTGCCTCCACTATAACAGCACCATTTCAACTTCAAGATATCAACATCATCAAATCACCTATGGTTAGTCTAATACAGTCTAAAAGAGACCAAAAACAATATAGTCCAATTAACGTAAGCTAAATATGATGTGGCTGTCCATGGTTCTGATTTGTGTGTGTGTGTGTGTGTGTGTGTGTGTGTGTGTGTGTGTTTGTGTGTGTGTGTGTGTGTGTGTGTGTGTGTGTGCGTGTGTGCGTGTGTGTGCGTGCATGTTTGTGCAAGTAGAAAAGAGTGGTGGTTAGAGCGTTGGACTAGTAACCGGAAGGTTGCAAGTTCAAACCGCCGAGCTGACAAGGTACAAATCTGTTGTTCTACCCCTGAACAGGCAGTTAACCCACTGTTCCTAGGCCGTCATTGAAAATAAGAATTTGTTCTTAACTGACTTGCCTAGTTAAATAAAGGTACATAAAAAAATATGTTGACGAAACGGTATATTACAGTACACGGTTTTCTTTTTTCTTTTCCTAGGCTACCTGGCTAAAATGCTTACTCGCTAGCCTAACTTCCTTTCATGGGCAACGTTAGCTAGTTAACATAAACCTTCTACATCTAGCTACATATTGAACTTCCATCCCCTCAGGCCAAGGGGACAATGTATGAATGAATGGTTGGATCAGAATTTCCGTTATAATCATTGGCCAGTACAGACAATTAAGTAAAACCACAAGTCCAAATCCCTAACTCCATCCATGGCTAATTTAGGAAAGGAACAATGTTTAGCTAGCTAGCTAGCTAACCACCAGAGGACAACAACACAACGAGATGCAACAATTCATTTTTTTTCTGTCAATGAGTATGCTCTCAATGTGATTTGACGCCAAATCCAAACTGGCTTCCCTTGAGACTTTTTTTGGTGCGTCAGGACCATTCACAGTTGAGCTCACTCAGTTTAGCTCAATGCTGATTGGATATTATTTTATACGGGTGGCAACAATGTCATACTGTTTTGGATCAAACAGTATCAGATAAATGGCCTACACATATACAGAGACAGAAGGGCGATGTTTCGCTCGCTCGGATGCTTTCTCCGGTGAAATACATTCAGCCTCTTGTGAATTGAAGGAGAATTATGAAGCACAGAGAGCTGAAAGATAAAAGATTTTAAAAAATATTAGTAAATTATTATTATATATACAGTACCAGTCAAGAGTTTGGACACACCTACTGATTCCATCCATGAATATACGCCACTGCTGATAGGCTAAGGGAAATTGTCTCCATATCGCTTACATTAATCCAATGCTTTCAGATCTACAAAAATGCCTAGGGGCTAGGGTGCTACGGGTTGTTTTTGGACAGGGCTTTTGTGTGTAGCAGAGACTGCAGTCTTCCTCTTTTGCTGATGTGCCTCTGTCTCCACTTGCAGGTCTGCAGCAGGATGGCAAGCTGAAGATCAGAGTGGAGCCAGGGCTATTCGAGTGGACCAAGTGGGTCTCTGGGAGCTCTCTTCCTGCCTGGATCCCTCCCACAGACCTGGCTGCATCCCACTTCACTGTTGACACAACATACAGGTGATACAGGAAAGACTGTTTCCTGGTTCACCTCCAACCTGTAATCTTACTGGCCATTTACACTAAACAAGCGTCACTCGTCTAGCCACGCTAGCCTCGCCCTCATGTGGGTGCTAACAAGCTTGAAAGCATGCTAGGTAGTGCTACGTATCAACAGCTATTGTCAGCCAATCCAGTAGGAGTTGGAAGCTATGGTGAGATTCGATTGGTCACTCGCATAGCGATATCACCGAGGATTTGAAGAAAATTCTGCCTGCCCTTTTCTGCTTCCACGTCCGTGCTCGCATCGCTCAACAGTCCCCCGCCCACTCCGCTTCTTTTGCTTTCCTTACATTTAAAATGAACAGTGGTGTAAAATACTTAAGTAAAAATACTTGAAAGTTATTTTTGGAGTATCTGTACTTTACTATTTATATTTTTGACATCTTTTACTTCTACTTCACACATTCTGAACGAAAGTGATGTACTTTTTACTCCATACATTTTCTCTGACACCCAAAAGTACTCATTACATTTTGAATGCTTAGCAGGACAGACAAATTGTCTAATTCACACACTTCTCAAGAGAACATTCCTGGTCATCCGTACTGCCTCTGATCTGATCTGGCGGACTCACTGAAGACATGCTTCGTTTGTAACTTAAGTTCTGAGTGTTGGAGTGTGCCGTGCCCCTGGTTATGCGTACATAAAAAAAAGAAAATTGTAAAAATGTTGCCGTCTGATTTAAGGAAATGTAAATGATTTATACCTTTTTCTTTTGATACTTAAGTACATATAAAACCAAATACTTTTCGACTTTTATTCAAGTTGGTATTTTACTGGGTGACTTTCACTTTACTTGAGTCATTTTCTATTAAGGTATCTTTACTTTCACTCAAATATGACAATAGGGTACTTTTCACCCCACTGAAAATTAATGGCTTCCAATGTTTCACAGCACGATGCCGCTTCTATGTGTAAACGCAGAGTTAGGCCCAACCCCTAGTCCCTATAGCCTTGGACCTAGGCACAGCTATAAAGAAACCAGATATATACAAATAATATGGTCAACATTCCATTAAGACTATCATAGAAGATTATGGAGCTACTACGATATTGCCTATGCTTATTTAATTCCTTCTGACCTATGTAAATGAAGTGGTAAAGGTAGGGGCTAAGGGTTGTTACTGGACAGGGCCAGAGCCTTTTCAGCCATACCTCTGTCTCACATGTTCTCACTGTTTCTTCCCACAGACCTCTCATACCGATAACCAAACTTAGCGTGTCGGAGTCCTATGACACGTACATGAGCCGGAGCTACCAAGTGACCAAAGACATTCTGTCTGACTGCAAAAACATGGGTAATTATGGTGCAGGGTTCAGTCACTGCTGTGGCTTTGGATGGGATGTGAATAAAAATAACAGTCCTGGGTTCAATTAGTACTTACAGTGGGGCAAAAAAGTATTTAGTCAGCCACCAATTGTGCAAGTTCTCCCACTTAAAAAGATGAGAGAGGCCTGTAATGTTCATCATAGGTACACTTCAACTATGACAGACAAAATGAGAATAAAAAATCCAGAAATTCACATTGTAGGATTTTTAATGAATTTATTTTCAAATTATGGTGGAAAATAAGTATTTGGTCATCTACAAACAAGCAAGATTTCTGGCTCTCACAGACCTGTAACTTCTTCTTTATTAAGAGGCTCCTCTGTCCTCCACTCGTTACCTGTATTAATGGCACCTGTTTGAACTTGTTATCAGTATAAAAGACACCTGTCCACAACCTCAAACAGTCACACTCCAAACTCCACTATGGCCAAGACCAAAGAGCTGTCAAAGGACACCAGAAACAAAATTGTAGACCTGCACCAGGCTGGGAAGACTGAATCTGCAATAGGTAAGCAGCTTGGTTTGAAGAAATCAACTGTGGGAGCAATTATTAGGAAATGTAAGACATACAAGACCACTGATAATCTCCCTCGATCTGTGGCTCCACGGAAGATCTCACCCCGTGGGGTCAAAATGATCACATGAACGGTGAGCAAAAATCCCAGAACCACACTAGGACCTAGTGAATGACCTGCAGAGAGCTGGGACCAAAGTAACAAAGCCTACCATCAGTAACACATCATGCCGCCAGGGACTCAAATCCTGCAGTGCCAGACGTGTCCCCCTGCTTAAGCCAGTGCATGTCCAGGCCCGTCTGAAGTTGAAGTTTGCTAGAGAGCATTTGGATGATCCAGAAGAAGATTGGGAGAATGTCATAAGATCAGATGAAACCAAAATATAACTTTTTGGTAAAAACTCAACTCATCGTGTTTGGAGGACAAAGAATGCTGAGTTGCATCCAAAGAACACCATACATACTGTGAAGCATGGGGGTGAAAACATCATGCTTTGGGGCTGTTTTTCTGCAAAGGTACCAGGACGACTGATCCGTGTAAAGGAAAGAATGAATAGGGCCATGTATCGTGAGATTTTGAGTGAAAACCTCCTTCCATCAGCAAGGGCATTGAAGATGAAACGTGGCTGGGTCTTTCAGCATGACAATGATCCCAAACACACTGCCCGGGCAATGAAGGAGTGGCTTCGTAAGAAGCATTTCAAGGTCCTGGAGTGGCCTAGCCAGTCTCCAGATCTCAACCCCATAGAATATCTTTGGAGGGAGTTGAAAGTCTGTGTTGCCCAGCAACAGCCCCAAAACATAACTGCTCTAGAGGAGATCTGCATGGAGGAATGGGCCAAAATACCAGCAACAGTGTGTGAAAACCTTGTGAAGACTTACAGAAAACGTTTGACCTCTGTCATTGCCAACAAAGGGTATAAACAAAGTATTGAGATAAACTTTTGTTATTGACCAAATACTTATTTTCCACCATAATTTGCAAATAAATTCATAAAAAATCCTACAATGTGATTTTCTGGATTTTTTTTACTCATTTTGTCTGCCTATGATTAAAATTACAGGCATCTCTCATCTTTTTAAGTGGGAGAACTTGCACAATTGGTGGCTGACTAAATACTTTTTTGCCTCACTGTATCTTTCAAATCCTTTAGCTGTGCTCGATTGAGCTTGCCTGGCGCAATGGAATCAATGGATTCCACAATGGATCCCAAAAGTGCAAACACTTCTCATCTCCCACTCCACTCTAGACAGGCTCAATCAAACGCTCACGGTATTTGAAAGAAAACAAATACTTTTCTAACCCAGATGTGATACAGAAACATCATGTGTGGGATGAACATTGGGATTCATTTGGTCCGTGTTGTTCTTCCGTTCCCTCATTTCCTCATCTCCCACTCTGTAGGAAACAACATACTGATTGTTGCCCACGCTTCCTCTCTGGAGGCCTGCACCCGACAGCTCCAGGGCCGCAGCCCTCAGACCTCCAAGGACTTCATCCAAGTAGTCAGGAAGGTCAGCTGGAGTTTATTTTACTCGCTCAATGTGATGTTTTCTTTTGATCTCATTGTGTCTTCCCCCTCACTCTTTTTTTTCCTCTTACTTTCACTCTATGCCGGTCTCTCTGCACCTGTGTTTCTGCCTGTGTTTCTGTCTGTCTCTCTCTCTGTCTGTCTTTCTCTTTCTCCCCCTGCTTTTCCACCCATACTGCCTTTGTTGCGGCTGACGAGAGCCTCTTTCCCTCCTGTAGATCCCCTACCTGGGTTTCTGTTCCTGCGAGGAGCAGAGCGACACAGGGGTCTGGCAGCTGGTGGACCCGCCCATCCTGCCCCTCACACATGGACCCAACCACAGCTTCAACTGGAAGGAGACCCTCCTTCAGGAATGACATCCGCTTCCCTGGAGAGCAGACTTGCTCAGCCCCATCCCGAGGCTTAAGTTTCTGCTCAAATAACAGGGAGAGACCCCACCAGAGTCAATGGGTGGTTGGACCTGGATGTACTGCACTGTACATATTGTCATTTGACAGTATTGTTGATATTTCTAATTTGACAGTATTGTTGACATTTCTAATTTGACAGTATTGTTGTTAGTGAGAGCAGAGAGAGAAGAGAGTGAAGTTGGAGAGGGCAGGGCTACCGTAAGTCTCAGGGCCTGGTTGATTGTGGAGGCTATCACTCAGCTGGCTACAGCAAGCACATGGGCCATTACATATGACACCGAGTCAACAGCGTGCCAGAAGGGAGTCATAAGGTTGAGAACATTGACCTAAAAAAAATGAGCAGAATTGTTTGTGTTTGGAAAAGCAATTGCATTCCTTGTCCCGCTTGCAGATTAACTGTTGACGAGGGCAAATGTTATCCTCAAAAGCCCTTGACTGTAGCCGCAAGTCATCTCACAGATGTCTCCCTATGTGGAATCTGTTTTTCTGCGTGTATAAAGTTGATCTCGTTGGGGGGGGAAAAACCTGCTAAACTTAATCCATGCTCTCTTGAATACTGTACGTACAACCACTTATCCACATTGCAGTGTGGTCAGTACGATGTCTTTTATGGTCACGTTGTATACTGGTTGTAGAAAAACTTTGTGTTAACGTAGTAACCAGAAAAATACATCTTTGCCTGGTTGTAATGTGTTATGTGACAAGATAACAACCAACATATGACATATTTACTAGGACATCTTGAGCTCGTCATAAAAAAATACATCTTTATGTGGTTGTAACCGAGACTAGTTGGAAATCTGCTTTTATGACTTCTTCACAACCAGAAAACTGGTTTACAACTAGTTTGCCACCAGAAAATGACGTCTTTAAGACAACATGTGTCAAATGTTTTCCACTGGGTGGCTTGTCACCCAGTTTGTTTGAAACAGTCTCGATGGCACAAAGTGCCCTATTGACAATCACAGGTGAGGCCGGTCGAATAACCGGTAGTTAGGAACTTGTATGTGTTTGTTTTACATAATGTAAGGTCTTATGGCAGAATAGTTGTTGACCACTGCACTAGAAAACATCTTTCAGTCTTCCAGTTGTGAAATATCATATAAAAAAGACCTGTCCCATGGTAGGGAAATACATGTTTTTCTCAGGTGTAGATTTCATTGTGACCTTTTACAGTATGTGCATTTCATTGGGCCATGAAATTGGTGGAGTGCCTCTTAAGATTGAACCTGATTTCTCTTGATGTCTCGGTGATGTCAGAGAGATGTTCTCTGCTCATTGAGTCAGCTTTTGTTTAGCCTCATCTAAATCTATCTGCTCTAATCTTTCTGCAAATATTGATTATTAAGGAGGCTCTTAAACAATGCTCTGATGCTGTTCTTCCATTGATACATGCAAGTATGATACTTACAAGTACAATTACAAATTTGTGATAAAGGTGTCAGTGAGGAACAAAGCAAGCCTACATGCACTGTTGAGGAAACCCAGGAAATCTAAAAACTGAGGAGGAAGCCATCTCTGTCAATTTGTGTTAATTTATTTTCTCCAATATTATATTTCCAAATGTATATTAACGTTAATTTAAGAAATACACTTTTCACCAAAATGCTATAGTTTAGAGGACTACTGGGCTAAGATGTGCAAAAGATTGAAATGAAAACAAACTGATTGAAGGAGGAGATGATACAGTATTCCCTGTATATTCAGATTTGAGCATCTCTGAGGTGGGTTCTTAATTTTGTTTCAAATTTTGTTTCAAATAACACCCCCCCCCCTATATGATACTGACAGTATCACCTTTTCAGATATGTCGAAGTTACAGATCAAATAAAAAAATCTGGTTATTTTTTTGGGGGGGTGGACAATTCCTTCAACAGTTTGTTCAATACGTAGTATTATGGTTTAGCCACTAGGTGTAGGTGTAAGACCTTTGGAGTTGACTACATACAGTATCTATTTTAGCAGAGGCGTCATGCCCATAGGGGGCACGTGCCCCCTCAGATTTTTTTTTTTTTTGTTTCAGATGTTAAATTAATTACTAAACTTAATTTTTAAGTGCACGTTTTATCAGAATTATTTATAAAAATGATCTGTCAGCTGTATTTTGTGGAGGGGGCACACTTACTGGACCAGGCAAAGAGTACCCCCTCCCACATATAATTTAACAGGTAAAGAGGTATGCTTAGATAACCTATGCAGGAAAATATACATATTTTTACATAGAATTAGGCATAATGATTATGGATCTAGATTGCAGGAAAAATATGTTTCAGGTGTTTGCAAAATTCTCCATTATTACGTACTTTGTGCCCCATTTAAAATAATAGGTGCATGACATCCCTGCCTGAAGTGATTTAAAAACAAATAAATCCTTAGAAGGGATGCTGGAAGTAGACATAAATAACAAACTGAAAGGAATAGAATACTGTGATATTGTGTAAAATAAATAAAAAAATCTAATCTTTCGAGCTTTTGGTGGGATGGATTTTTGGCCTGCCAGGTGACATCAAGAGGAGGTACATTAGACCAATAAGGAAGAGAGTTCCAAACCTCTCTGACAATAACAGTTAGTTTTCACTTTTCCCCTCCCCACTCAGATCACTCCCAGACAGTCCTAGCTAAATTCTTGTTTGAGAAAGTGCTCTTTGCCAAGCAGTTTCTTTTTGACCGTTTTAATTGAAAACAATCACATTAAGGTACTTAATTGTTACCCAGAAATTATACGATACTAGGATAAAAAAAAAAGCTGTGTTAGACCTTTAAAGGGATACTTCAGGATTTTGGCCATTTTTATGTCTCTGTCCAGTATAAGGGAAGTTAGAGGTAGTTTTGTGAGACAATGCTAACTAGCGAAGCGCAATGACTGGAAGTCTATGTACCCATAGACTTCCAGTCATTGCTCTAACGCTAGTTAGCAACTTCCTTCAAACTGCACACAGGGACATAATAATGGTATCCACAAATTAATCTGACTCTGAGGAAGTAGATAAAGGGCCTCATTGCTAAAATCCTGACATATCTCTTTAAGTCAGGTTAAGCAACCCAAGCCGGGTTAAACCAGAATGAGTTCTACTGTCAGTCTGATTTAGCAGGCAAACGTGACCATATCACACCCGATGATGATGCATTTATGTCGTCAGCACCACTGATAATGTACCTAGCAACACACGTAATCATGCATACAAGTAGTTATACAGGCCCACAGTGGAGCTGTCATAATACCCATAAAACCTAGCGGTCAAACAGGGAAATGGTTCTAATAATTTTTCCACCATTCATTTTTCCCATATGGAATTTTAGAAACACTTAAAATGTTTCGTGTAGACTTACCCTGGCGTGTTTTGATAACCATGTAAATCTCTCTCGGACAAGGTGACTTTTATCAATATATTCGGCTGTATTTAATATCAGAATCGAAAATGCTAAATTAGCATCAAAGAAGATATCATGCAAGACTACAAATCCCTGCAAGCTCCTGCACGTCATCTCTAGCTGACACCTTTGCCTTCAGGTCTTGTGTCAATATAGAACTTGCACAAGACAGTTCCCAGAGTTGTCAATTTAAGGAAATGTTGCCAATTTATTAATTACTAAATGTAGCTAACATTAGATTGTTAATCCAGAGATTCTTACCTTTGCCTCGACTCTGCAGTCTTGTCCAGATCATCATGGCATTTGTAGTTCTTTATGATAGCCACATTAGCAGTTAATTAGCCTTTCATTTTGAAGGGGGTAAATACAGGCTTTGTCCAAGGAGATTCACATGGTTATCAAAATGTCACGCCAGGTTAAGCCTACACGAAATACAGCCCTTATTTTAAGTGTTCCTAAAATACCCAATGGGAATGGTGGAAATACGATTGGAACCATTTCCTCATACTGTGGTACTCTATGGTATGACTACAAATCTGACAACCAACTCATACCTCTGATTATGTGCATAAAACTTCCATGAGTCAATTGTGTATCAATCATCTTGTTTAATTTTTGGGGAAACAAACAGCATCCTTCTATCAATAGCATCTTTCTCACTTGTTGAGTCCTTATCTCTGTATAATTAGAGACCCAAATGCAACATTTATTTACTCTGACGTTAGGTTATTGTTGCACAGACTTCCAATTATATTTTGTGGCCTGCTCACCCCTATTTACTCCAGCGTATAAATACACCTGGGGCTTTGGGGATCTGGTTTCAGACACTGTTTCAGCACCAGCAGCAGCTTAAAAAGCCTGGCCAACGGGTTTATCCGAGCTGGGGATATTCGATCTCTGCCACTCTTGTCCTGATTTAACCTGAACTCTCCTTTAATAAGCCAGTCCTCCCCCATCCCCAACAGAACTCTGATTTGGAGGCCAAATTAAACGTATTAGTTAGATTTTTTTGTATGTGCTATGATTGCCCTCTTCTAAAATACCTAAAGTAGACTAGGAAATGAGAGAAGTGATGCATTGACCCACTTGGATGTAAACAGGACTTTTTATTACCTAGGGCTAAAATCTCCACTTAGCAAAGCATCATCTACTACTGCAGTGCAGAAAAACTCAGCAACCATCTGAAAACAAACACGTTTCTATTAAATCTCCCAGGCAGATGCTTATTGATGCATGAAAAAATGATTAGCTGAATATACAACTTTGTTGAAAACCTAGAAATAGGTCATCAACAAAACATTTTATTGAGGAAATTGATATCAAGGTAGATATCAGTTAGATATACTCAGGTAGATATTCAACATAAATATACAGTTCAATTAAGAATTTTGTTGAATAACTTGATGTAAGGACATTTCGTGTTTTGTGTCCTAATCTTCCTGTCAAAACAAGAGTGATGTTTTACCTTTGACATAATCTCTCAAAGTCTTTCAGTGTTTAATCTATTCCCCATCTACAGTAGTATAGAGAGCCGGGGTGTCTGGGTCGCATGTTCCCCTCCTTTGTTTCCCCTCAAATTGAAGACCAGCACTTTTATGTGTATCTATTAATTTTTTGGGTTTGCAGTTACTTTTTTATTAGAAATGGTGTCTTTTTAGTTTATTAAGATTGAACTTGCTTTGCTGTGCTTCCATTTTTGTTGTCCTCTACTTGATTTATTGTAGACTCCTGCCCCTTGTCTGGTCACCTTGGAGACGGGAGTTGGTCAAGGTCTGCCACAACTGTGCCTGTTGACTAACAAGCTACCTGAGCTACTTAAAATTGCGCTTTTAGTCCACTCTGGGCCTGCTGCTGGAAGGGGAAGTCCCCACCAACACAAACACCACCACCACCTTCCCCCAGCTGCCGCCTAACTGGAACCAGAGGGAGACCTGAGTTGACAATGCTGTCTAGCATGCAGTTAAGGGACAGTCGACCCCTACACCTGTGTGAGTGTGGTATGTCTGTCTCACATCATTGTCAGTGTCCAGCCTCTGTTGCAGATTGGAGTTTTCCTTAAATTAAATTAAATCACATTTTATTGGTCACAGACACGTGTTTAGCAGATGTTATTGTGGGTGTAGCGAAATGCTTGTGTTAATTTTAGGAAACAAATGTGATTCGTTCAGTTTAGGGTTATGGGTTGAAGTTAGGTTAGAAAACAAAATTGCACTATGTTGAACAAGGAAAACTTCACTCAACACCTCTGTAGTGAACTCATAGACAGGTTGTTTTCTGTGGATAGATGCTGGCTTTGGTATCAGTGTACAACCAGTTACAGGGACCCACCAGGGGTTCAATCTCCACAAACTCCACCTGGAAGAGCAGACCTGTGCTGCCTCTGAAGAATTATGTTTTTGCATGTTTCTAGTAATGCCAATGTTTACAGTACAGTACAGGCCGTCATTGAAAATAAGAATTTGTTCTTAACTGACTTGCCTAGTTAGATAAAGTAAAAATGTCGACTTCTAGGGAGTTTTTCCTAGCCACCGTGCTTCTACACCTGCATTGCTTGCTGTTTCGGGTTTTAGGCTGGGTTTCTGTACAGCACTTTGAGATATCAGCTGATGTACGAAGGGCTATATAAATACATTTGATTTGATTTGACTTTGAAAAAACTCCTATCCCCACTGGATTGGGTTGTGTCGGTATCATTTCCGAAGCTCTTCCATTGATCGTGTTTATCCTCTGTGATTGCTGTATTCCAGTCTCTCATTAGTCTGATGTTGATTAATTTGTTTAGCCTTTTGTTTAATGCCAAGCTCTAAACCACACCAACTCTTCACGGATGTCTGAGGGACTAAAATAAATGTCTCACTGTTTATCTTCTCTTATTGCCTGAAACCTAATTTGTATTGGACAAGATACAGGATGAGGGTTATTTTTAGGGAACTTCCACAAGAATACACTATGGTCATTTATTGACAAATATTTAAAAAAGGAAAATGTTGGAAGTTGTTTATCGCATTTTGTCTACACCCCAAATAATGGTTTTGAAAAGGTGTGACTGAGATAGAATCATGGCAACGGTATTATTACAACTGCCAGGTCACAGTTGTAAATGAGAACTTGTTCTCAACTGGCCTACCTGGTTAAATAAAGCTAAAATATTTTTTTTAAATAAAAATTCACTTGGGAATCATGCCTGTACCAAGTTTCATGCTTTTATGAAATAATGTATATATATTTTTTCACATATCGCCTGGACTATGTATTCATGATGGTACTATCATGTTGTATGTGTGAATGCAAATATAGTAGGTAGCTTTTCTCATACAACACTATCAATTAACTGAAGCATCCACAGCTGAAGAACTACTAGGCTTTAGATTGAACATTTATGATATTGACTTAGTGGTTTTGTACAGATGTCTTTCAGGCAGGTATTGATTATCAGAAAATAAATAATAGATCCTCATGAAATAATGAAGTAGTTGCAGTTGATTAGAACGTTTTTATTAAGCCCTTGCTCCATATGCAATCAACCTTTTTCCATAGGCCTACTCCACAGTCACATTAATTGTTTGTTGCCTTAAAGTTCTTGATTTATGGAGTGATAGGACACAGAAGAGGCTGATAAAAGCACAGGCGATTTCATTCCTCTAAAAAAAAAAACAAGTAATTATCGGAGAGCAGTGAATCTTTGCAATCTAATAGTGCTCTCGGTGTTCTTCTCAAGCTTTTAAACTAATTCGTGATTGATCGCTAATTATCGGTGACGGAGCCTCTCGAGACAGCTGTACTTCCCACCTCAAACATCCCCGCCTTTTCTCTGATTGAAAGAGCTATAACTTTCAAACGGTCGACTCTGCTCGTTGTTTGGTTAAGTCGATAGACTTGAAGACGTTTGAATAATCATTGTGCCCTTTCCCAATAAAGAAGGTAGTTTCACAACAATAAAGCATCAGGCACCCAATATTACCTGCTGGATGGTGCAATAATGGTAAGCACTGCTAAATAACCTAACCATTTAGAATGAAATACATCAGTATTGCATCGTTATTACAATTGAATATGGTTCCATAGCCTAGGCTACTGTTGCTTCCGAGGTAAATATCCTAGACCTGGAAGATCGCTAAACATGTACCAATATCACAGTGAAATGGTAAAAGAAACGACTCCTAATTGCCTAAATATTGATTGCAGTGTGTCAAAAGTGTTGGCTCAAGAACCCCTGGACTTGTTCCCTTTCCAGGCGGCACGTGACAGGAGTTGCTCTCAATGATGTGGGCTATTTGGATGTGAATCGCCATTCTCCCACTAAGTAAAGCATTAAGAATGGTTGTCGTCAATGACAATGAATTTGTTTTCAGCGCTAGATCAATTGAGGTCTGCTTTTGTCTGTCTTGGAAATCTATTCGCCAATTGCATTGCCTCGAGCCTTAGGATAGGCTATAAAAGTGGACTTCGTTTTTCAAGCAGTATAAAGGCTAGCCTGCATCAGTGATGCTGGCAAATTCAGTTGTAGGCTAGTCTACCATAGCAAGTGACCAACCTGACCATTCTCTGACAAAATTAGGGACCAAAAGAGGACCAAACTATGCGCTGCACTTGACGCGTAGGCTAAGCGATAGGCTATATTACCAGGTAGGTAATGCTATACCATTCTTGATTTATAGGCCAATTTGATTATTATTGGCTGCAATAATAATAATGGTAATAATGCTGATAATGATAATAATAACGGTCTAATTATTAATCAATTAAAGTTTCAGTAATCAGGCAATTAAAGCTAAAATGTAGGTCGAAATATTGTTCTATGTTCATTGTCTGCCTATATTTTTGGAATTCAGGTGGCTATGGCAAACATAATCAAGAGGTCATTTCAGCATCATTTCGACTTTTTGTGTCTCAACGTTCTGATTGTTTCCAGGAAAGTTCATATTTGCCAAAATACATGGTTTTCAAGATGAAAGGGGTCTTTTGACAATAATAAAGGTGTACACTTTACATACAGTACATCATTGATACATTTGACATAAGGCCCCCTCTTATTGAATTGACTTTCTGCAAATGTTTGGGTGCTGACTGCATCAGTGGAGAGACTGGTTGTATATGCAGGTATTCTAATGCAGTGAGGGGTGTGAGGTTATAATTTATATTTCTAGTTTTTCCTAGAATGAACTTTGTGGCTTTCACTGTCGATGACATCGATAAATGATCAGGCATGGACGTTTGTCAAATGACAAATGAGTGCTAGAAAATCTGAAAGCGAAATGCCTGTGAAATTATGTGCAATTTGAATCCAGTGGGGGTCACTGGAGAGCCATCTTGTGAGGTAGGTATGACGCTCCAACCCCTCTCGGCGAGCTGGCTGCCCTCAACAATCCAGTCAGTGTTGTTGGTTGCTCTGGTCCGAACTATGTTGTCGGCTGTCGTGGACTTTAGGACCTTACTGTTGAGAATGCTGTTCAATTGGCTCTGATGAAGGCTTATGTTTTGATTATCTTTGAACTGTTATTTCATGGTAATTTATGTCATTAGATTTGCACAACTGTGCATGTTGTTGTTACCCTTATAAAAAAAAAGTGCAGTTACTGCAGTCAACTTTTTTGGACCAGTAATTGCAGAATAACTGCACTGTAACTTCAGTTATACTGCAAAATTACTGCAGTAAAAAAAACTTTATTTTGTTACGTTTTCCTAATTAATCGACACACAATAATCCATAATGACAAAGCGAAAACAGGTTTTTAGATTTTTTTTTGCAAATGAAAAAAAACAACAAAAAACAGAAATACCTTATTTACATAAATATTCAGACCCTGCTATGAGACTCGAAATTGAGCTCAGGTGCATCCTGTTTACATTGACCATCCTTGAGATGTTTCTACAATTGATAGGGTCCACCTGTGGTAAATTGAGTTGATTGGACATGATTTGGAAAGGCACTCACCTGTCTATTTAAGGCTCCACAGTTGACAATGCATGTCAGAGCAAAACCAAGTCATGAGGTCGAAGGAATTGTCCATAGAGCTTCGAGACAGCATTGTGTCGAGGCACAAATCTGGGGAAGGGTACCAAAACATTTCTGCAGCATTGAAGGTCTCCAAGAACACAGTGGCCTCCATCATTCTTAAATGGAAGAAGTTTGGAATCACCAAGACTTCCTAGAGCTGGTTGCCCGGGCCAAACTGAGCAATCGGGGGAGAAGGGCCTTGGTCAGGGAGGTGACCATGAACTTGATGGTCACTCTGACAGAGCTCCAGAGGTCCTCTGTGGAGATGGGAGAACCTTCCAGAAGGACAACCATCTCTGCAGCACTCCATCAATCAGGCCTTTATGGTAGAATGGCCAGACGGAAGCCACTCCTCAGTAAAAGGCACATGACAGCCCGCTTGGAGTTTGCCAAAAGGCACCTAAAGGACCATAAGAAACAAGATTCTCTGTTCTGATGAAACCAAGATTGAACTTTTTGGCCTGAATGCCAAGCATCATGTCTGGAGGAAACCTGCCACCATCCTTATGGTGAAGCATGGTGGTGGCAGCATCATGCTGTGGGGATGTTTTTCAGCGGCAGGGACTGGGAGACTAGTCAGGATCAAGGGAAAGATGAACGGAGCAAAGTACAAAGATCCTTGTTGAAAACCTGCTCTAGATCACTCAGAACCTCAGACTGGAGCGAAGGTTCACCTTCCAACAGGACAACTACCCTAAGCACACAGTCAATACACTGTAGGAGTAGCTTTGGGACAAGTCTCTAAATGCCCTTGAGTGGCCCAGCCAAAATCCGGATCTGAACCCGATCGAACATCTCTGGAGAGACATGAAAATAGTTGTGCAGTGACGCTCCCCACCCAACCTGACATAGCTTGGGAGGATTTTCAGAGAAGAATGGGAGAAACTCCCCAAGTACAGGTGTGCAAAGATTTGTACTGTCATACCCAATAAGACTTGAGGCTGATATTGCTGCCAGAGGTGCTTCAGTAAAGATTTTGTATTGTATTGTGCCTTTATTTAACTAGGCAAGTCAGTAGGCAAGAACAAATTCGTATTTTTAATGGCGGCCTAGGAACAGTGGGTTATCTGCCTTGTTCAGGGGCAGAACAACCCATTTTTACCATGTCAGATCGGGTACTGAGTAAAAGGTACTGAGTAAAGGGTCTGAATACTTATGTAAATGTGATATTTAAAAAAAAAACTGTTTTTGCTTTGTCATTTATGGGGTGCTGTGTGTAGATTGATGAGGAAGTAAAATAATTTCATCCATTTTAGAATAAGGCTGTAAAATAACAAAATGTTGAAAAAGTCAAGGGGTCTGAATACTTTCAAAATGCACTGTATTCTTGGAAAGAATGTACAGTAAGTAAGCCTACATTTGTATTTTCCCCCACAATGAAATTGGGGAGGGGACTGTGGATTGGTCTCAGTCCATCTTTTTGTACATAAGTCACACGTGATATCTCAGACAGCACTGACCCAATTTTGACAAAACCCGGGTGAATGATGCACCTTGCCATCCAGATCACTCATTTACAAAATTACGCTGATTGGCCCAAGGGGGGAACTGCATCATTAGTGGGGGACTACATGTTGACGTTTTTTGATCATGGTTATTGATACATCCTGCAGTCATACGAGGCAGAAAGTACTCACCAAGCTGTCACCAAGCTCTCTGATCGGAGAGGTCATGTGTAGAGCTGTGTCATTTTTCTTTACATCATTTCTTTCTTATTTCTATTTTAATGGTGGAGGGGTAAAACATTGTTATTGTCCATCACAATGAAATCCGAAGGGGTACTATGGATCTGTCTTTGTTCGTTCGTATGTTAGTCACACGCAATATCTCAGACACCGCTGGCCCGATTTTGACGAAACTTGGGTGAGTGATGTATCTGTCTTGCCATAGAGATCCGGCCTTTACAAAATGACACTGATTGGCCAAAATTTCAGTGGTCAAAATGTTTTTGGTTGTGGAATTGTATTTTAGCATGCAGGTATGCATTAATGTTGTATAACTTGTTATAATGTCTTATAACAAGGCATAATACTGTATGTATAATACTGTTATTTGTCTTCCAAGATGGCATAGCAGTGGGGATATCTGTTTTGATTGTCTTGTCCCGTCCCGTCCCTTGTATGCATCGTTTTTCTTCATATATATTTTGTATATATTTGTATAATTTTATTAAATCTCATTTTCCATCTACTGACTGAACATACTCTCCTGCAACCTGCCTCACCCAATGTGGTGTGGATCTGCTATTTTTACACTTTTGAACCGGAACCCCCTTCTGAAGCTAGCCAGCTAACTAGCTACTAGCTAGTAGTCAGTTAGCCACTGCTAGCGGTCATCACCGTTACTCGCACAGGCCAGCCTCAGCCCGGGCAACTCTTGCCAGCCTGCACAGCGCGATATCTACCCAGAGCATATCGGACAGCTTTTCTCTACTACATCTCCGGATTCCTACCGCAAGCTCTGAACCTTTACTCCGGATCATCGCAGCTAGCTAGCTGCTATCCGAGTGGCTACTCCTGTCTACCGTCTCTGTCCCGAAGCAAGCACCAGTTAGCCTGGAGCTAGCCTCGAACTAGGCCTATCTCCCAGCTAGTCCGAAGAGATTCCATCAAACGATCCCTGGGCTTCAATTACCACTTTTGCCAATTGGCCTGGACCCTTTGCTGCTGACACAGAGCCCCACCAATCCATCATGACTGGTCTACCGACGTAACCTTCCGAGGGGGTTTCTGTCCCTCAAGCAAGCACCAGTTAGCCTGGAGCTAACCTCGAGCTAGGCCCTTCTCCCGGCTAGCCGAAGAATTCCATCAGATAATTCCTGGGCTTCAATACCTCTTCTGCCGTCACGGAGCCCGACCACCAAAAAGTCCACCATAAATCCTGAACTTTCCATCCCCAACTATAACATTTTCCGACAAGATAGAACTGCCAAAGGGGGCGGAGTTGCAATCTACTGCAAATATAGCCTGCAGAGTTCTATCATACTATCCAGGTCTGTGCCCAAACAATTCGAGCTTCTACTTTTAAAATCCACCTTTCCAGAAACAAGTCTCTCACCGTTGCCGCTTGTTATAGATCCCCATCGTCCCCCAGTTGTGCCCTGGACACCATTTGTGAATTGATTGCCCCCCATCTATCTTCAGAGTTCGTACTGTTAGGTGACCTAAACTGGGACATGCCGTCCTACAATCTAAGCTAGATACCCTCAATCTCACACAAATCATCAAGGAACCTACCAGGTACAACCCTAAATCCATAACCATGGGCACCTTCTTAGATGTCATCCTCTAAATACACCTCTGCTGTCTTCAACCAGGATCTCTCAGCGATCACTGCCTCATTGCCGGCGTGCGTACTGGGTCCGCGGTCAAACGACCAATCCGCATCACTGTCAAATGCTCCCTAAAACACTTCTGCAAGCAGGCCTTTCTAATCGACCTGGTCCGGGGATCATGGAAGGATATTGACCTCATCCCGTCAGCAGAGGATGCCTGGTTGCTCTTCAAAAGTGCTTTCCTCTCCATCTTAATGCACCATTACAAAAATGTAGAACTAAGAACAGATATAGCCCTTGGTTCATGCCAGACTTGACTGCCCTTGACCAGCACAAAAACATCCTGTAGCATTCTGCATTAGCATCGAATAGCCCCCTCGATATGCAACTCTTCAGGGAAGTCAGGAACCAAAATACTCAGTCAGTTAGGAAAGCTAAGGCTAGCTTTTTCAAAGAGAAATTTGCTTCCTGTAGCACTAATTCCAAAAAGTTTTGTCACACTGTAAAGGCCATGGAGAATAAGAGCACCTCCTCCCAGGATGCCCACTACACTGAGGATAGGAAACACTGTCACCACTGATAAATCTACGATAATCAATAATTTCAATAAGCATTTTTGCTCTCCACCTGGCTATCCCCACCCTGGCCAACATCTCAGCACCCCCCTCAGCAACTTGCCCAACCCCTCCTTCTCCTTCACCCAAATCCAGACAGCTGATATTCTGAAAGAACTGCAAAATCTGGATCCCTGCAAATCATCTGGGCTAGACAATCTGGACCCTCTCTTTCTGTAACAGTATTTTTTATTGTAATTTCACAATTTTCACCCATATTAAGAGATACAACAACAGAGACAAAGCAACAAAAAAACAGCACTCACTTACACATACCTACGTATATATATATATATATATATATATATATATATATATATATATATATATATATATATATATATATATACATACATGCATATACATATATATATATATATACATACATACTGTACATACATACATACATACACACCCACATACATATGTACACCATTTTCCTCTTCCCGCTCGGTGCTTCTCTCACCCCATCCTCATCATTGCGTCTCTCAATACATACATTTTAAACAAACTTACAAACAGAAATTAAACAAAAAAGCTCAGTTTAAACCAAGAAGTTAGGTTCCACACATGGAACGCACAGTGTAGTTCTGAAATACATAGATCCCCGCCATTCTAAGAGAATCCTTGCAGCATAATAGCTGATACCTCAGGTTCTAGGTAATTTAGATAAGGTTCCCATACTTTGTAGAACTGGTCTGTTTTAGAATGCAATGTACATGTCAGATATTTCAGAGGCACCCATTCAAATAGTATCTTATGCCAATCTTTAATAGAGATTAGGGAGACCTACTAGGGAGACCTAACAGTAAAGAAACTGGGTCCAATTCTAGATCAACCTTTAGGATTTTCAATTTCTTGCAGAACACCAGACCAGTATCTTTGTATTTTGGTACATGACCATAAACAATGTGTTAGGGTGCCTGTATCAGTTTTGCATTTAAGACACTGAGGAGAAGAGGAAGTGGGGCTAAAAGCATGTCTGCAATTTGGGGATATATACAATCTGTGTATTATTCTTAATTGGATTGCTCTAGTACGATTACATATAGGGATTGTTTTTGCATATCTCCAAATGTCCTCCCACATCTCTTCGTCAATAGTAACAGACCATTTTTTCTCCCACACTTGTTTCACCCTCTGTTTGTTGACAGCAGAAAAGGACCGTAAACCATCATAAAACAGACTTACAGACATTTTATGCTGACATTTTATGCTATGCTTTGTGGGAAAAAAAGCATTATTTCAATGACAGACACATCAGGGTTACCAATTAAGGTGGTGCTCTTCAGAATATAATGTCTTACTTGTAGGAAGCGGAAAAAGTCCTGCTTTGGGAGTCGATATTTCTCGACCATCTGCTTAAATGACAATAAAATCTTATCAGCAAATAAGTCATTTAGTCTGTGTATGCCCTTATTAAGCCATAAGTTAAAGCCAGCATCCAGCAATCCTGGACTAAAATCTGGGTTGTTAAGAATTGGGGTAAGAGCAGAGGTTAGTTTGGACCTTCCCAGGAAGCGTTGAACTGACCTCCATACTTTGAGTGTGTTAAGTGTAACGGGATTATTGCAGTGATCTTCTACAGACTTGAAACTTCTGAAAAATATAATATCCTGTAAGGGGTATTTTGAAAGAGAAGTCTCAATGTCTAACCAAATAGAGGAGTCATCATTTGTGATCCAGTCAGAAATATAACAAAGGTGGGCACACCATTGATAGAACCTGATATTGGGCAGGTCCAAGCCGCCCATAGAACTTGGCAGCTGCAATATTGCCATCTTAAGTCTTGGCTTGTGTTTACTCCATATAAAGGAACTTAGCCATCCATTTACATCCTTTATTACCTTATTGGAGAGTAATACTGGGATCATTTGGATTGGGTAAAGTAGTCTAGGTAAAATGTTCATTTTCAAGAGGGATATTCTACCCAACCAAGAAATCGGGAGAGAGTTCCAGCGCTCCAGATCCTGTCTTATTGTATCAAACAAGGGAACAAAATTGGCTTTGTACATTTGCAGGAATTTAGGAGTTACAAATATACCCAGATACATGAAACCTGAGGGAGACCATTTAAAAGGGAAAGGGGGAGAAGTATAGGTACAGAGTGTAGGCTACCAAGTGGCATAGCCTCTGACTTAGTTAGGTTAATCTTGCAGCCTGAGAATTCGCTGAATAATTAAATAATATTAATAAGAGTTGTAATTGAAGTCTCGGGATGAATATCAGGACATCATCAGCATACAAGCTTATTTTATGGTGAACATCACCAATGAGCAGCCCCTGTATAGCAGGCGTTACCCTGATGGCCTCGGCCAGTGGTTCCATAACGAGTGCAAAGAGGAGAGGGGACAAAGGACAGCCCTGTCTGGTACCTCTGTGTATAGAGAAGCTATTTGACCGTAGCCCATTAGTAAGGACAGCAGCCTGAGGATCATCATATAAAACTTTCACCCATTTTATAAAGTTGTCCCCTAGACCAAATTTATTTAGAGCAAATAATGGGTAAGACCACTCCACACAATCAAATGCTTTCTCAGCATCTAGGGAGAGCACAAGACCATCCATAGCTTTTGTTGGTAGGCTTGAATTACATTAAGAAGCCGCCTGACATTGTTGCATGACTTACGGCCCTTAATGAAGATAGTTTGGTCTCCTTTCACAATTAGTGGCAGTGAGTCCTCTAATCTTGTGGCTAGAAGTTTAGAAAGCAATTTTCTATCCACATTCAGAAGGGAAATTGCTCTGTACGAGGAACAAGACTCTGGACATGTTCCCTTTTTGAGAATAAGTGATATGTTGGCTTCTCTCAGCGTTTGAGGGAGCTGGTCATTTGAAAATGAGTGGTTAAACATATCACGCAATGGCTCAAGGATCAGGCCATGGAACTCTTTATAGAACTCACTACAAAACCCGTCTGTCTGGTCCTGGGGCCTTACCATTTTGCAGATTCTTAATTGCGAACATTATCTCTTCCTCGGTAATAGGGGCATTAAGGAGAGACCTCTGTTCTTCGGAGATAGTAGGGAGCTCAATCTTACAAAATAAGTTCTCCATTAATTTGGGTGCATCCTTTGGCAGTTCTGAGGCATAAAGGTTTGTATAACATTTCTTAAATGAGTCATTTATCAATTTATTTTCATATAAATGATTGCCATCAGAATCAGTAATAGTAGCAATTGACTGAGAGTCAGCTCTCTTTTTAGCTAGGTATGCCAAGTACTTTCCTGGCTTATCGCCATGTTCATATAGCTTTTGCCTGACAAATCTCATTTTCTTTTCAGCGTCCTGTGTTAGGAGAGAGTCCAACGTTGATCTAATGCGACCAAATTTATCTTTCACACAATTGAAGACCTTAAGTGGTAAGTTATTTTTCACCAGAATTGCTACACCTCTCCTTCTGGATGTAAATGATGACAAAAACACTTGACCAAACCCCCCTTGTTGTAATTTCAGGTGCTCCTTATCATCCAAATGAGGTTCTTGCAACAGGGCAATATCAATATTTTATTTTTTCAAAAAAGGCAGTACCTTCTTCCTTTTAATGGGGTTATGGCTCCTTCTAATGTTCCATGTACATACACGCAGTCTGTTACCTGCCATTGTGCCTTGACCATTCAATATCCAGACTGAATCCTACTGTAAAAGTGGGGTGGTACCTTTTTCCATGTGTTGAACTCTCCTCTATCTAAACGATATAAACCCTGAACTCGAACTATACTAAACCCCAAAATTAAACATGTAAAGATCCAAAAGGGGGTTTTCCCACTAGCTAACATGCAGGGGATTTCAACTTTCCAATGTAGACTCTTAAGTCCGCATTGCCACTCAATAGCCTCATCCTTTATATATATGGAAATGAAAATCAATAGAAGAAGATTGAGGATCTTCCACCTAAAACCAAGCCTGGGCACCAATATGGATTCACACATATCTCAGCCTGAGCTATAGTGGCTATTACTCAAATATTACTGAACCGGAGTATGTGAGAACTCACACCACTGTTTCATGATCAGATTCAACTAAGAATAAAAAAAGGTATCCAATGCTGCGGAGGTGCAGCTTAAAGTTATTTACCCGAGAGAGTCAATAAACGCAGCAGCCTCTTCAGGTGTGTAGGGTTTTTTAGGCGATCCGTTGACCATAATCTTCAATGTGGCCGGGTACAGCAGTGTGTAGTCCATCTTCATTCTCTTGAGTCGAGCCTTCGCCTCATCAAACGCTTTGCGTCTTCGTACAACTGCTGTGGAATAATCATTGAAGAATGAGACCTTTGGACCTTTACGTTGACTACCGTCAGAGCCAATGTGTCTAGCCGCATCCATGATGCGCTGCTTGTTGGTGAAGTTGTGGAACTTTATAACCACCGGCCGTGGGCGCTGGTTGGGACTGGGTATCGGTGCTTGAGAGCGATGGGCTCTGTCTAGCTTCACACGACCAGCCTTAGTGTCCATTTGTAGGTAGCCAGGGATCCATTCCTCAAATAATTTTACTGAACGTGTCCCTTCAGAATTTTCCGGAAGTCCCACAACACGAATATTGCATCTGCGTTCTCGATTATCCAAGTCGTCAATGTGCTCCGCCATTTCACGCACCTGTTTCTCAAGTGCTTTTATCTTAGTGTCCATAGATGTAGTTGAAGTTTCCACTGCAGCAATTCTTCCTTCCGCCTCATCAACACGTTTCACAACCCTCTGTAGTTCAACTGAATGGCCTGCTATTGCTTCCAAGACCGTTCTTATCTTTACATCGATCACTTTAGTAATGTTATCAGTCATCTTTTGAATCACCAGGTCCATTGTGCCTGGATCCGCAATGGTGTTAGCTTCGCTAACGTTAGCTAGCTCCTCCTGCACATCTACAGGGATGGTGGTTTTGGTCGAGTTCTTAGTAGTTCTGTTGGGCACGTTGTCAGAGATTTTTGAGAAATAGCCGTCAAGACTCATTGTAGGATAACTTATTTAGCCAATTATACCACTTTTTCAAGCTAGGAGATTAATGTAAAAATATAAATTTACAAATGCCACGGGAGCTCGCTGAAACACAGTGTTCTATCTACGGCGCCATTTTGTCCCCCATCGGACCCTCTCTTTCTAAAGTTATCCACCGAAAATGTTGCAACCCCTATTACTAGCCTATTCAACCTCTCTTTTGTATCGTCTGAGATCCCCAAAGATTGGAAAGCTTTCGTGTCTTCTGAGATCCCCAAAGATTGGAAAGTGCCCCTTCAAAAGGAGAGACACTCTAGACCCAAACTGTTATAGACCTATATTCATCCTGCCCTGCCTTTCTAAAATCTTTGAAAGCCAAGTTAATAAACAGATCACCGACCATTACAAATCCCACCGTACCTTCCGCATTCTTATCGGCAGACTCAATAGCCTTGGCTTCTCAAATGACTGCCTCGCCTGGTTCACCAACTACTTCTCAGACAGAGTTCAGTGTGTCAAATCGGAGGGCCTGTTGTCTGGACCTCTGGCAGTCTCTATGGGGGTGCCACAGGTTTCTATTCTCGGGCTGACTCTTTTCTCTGTATATAACAATGTCACTCTTGCTTCTGGTGATTCTCTGATCCACCTCTACGCAGATGACATCATTCTGTATACATCTGGCCCTTCTTTGGAGACTGTGCTAACAAACCTCTGAACGAGCTTCAATGCCATACAACACTCCTTCTGTGGCCTCCAACTGCTTTTAAATGCTAGTAAAATTAATTGCATGCTCTTCAACCGATTGCTGCTTGCACCCTCCCGCCCGACTAGCATCACTACTCTGGACGGTTCTGACCTAGAATATGTGGACAACTACAAATACCTAGGTGTCTGGTTAGACTGTAAACTCTCCTTCCAGACTCACATCCAAAATTAAATCTAGAATCGGCTTCCTATTTCACAACAAAGCCTCCTTCACTCATGCCGCCAAACATACCCTCGTAAAACTGACTATCCTACCGATCCTTGACCTCTGCGATGTCATTTACAAAATAGCCCCCAACACTCTACTCAGGAAACTGGATGTAGTCTATCACAGTGCCATCCATTTTATCACCAAAGCCCCATATACTACCCACCACTGCGACCTGTATGCTCTTGTTGGCTGGCCCTCACTACATATTCGTCGCCAAACCCACTGGTTCCAGGTCATCTTTAAGTCTTTGCTAGGTAAAGCCCCGCCTTATCTCAGCTCACTGGTCACCATAGCAACACCCACCCGTAACACGCGCTCCAGCAGGTATATTGCGCTGGTCATCCCAAGCCAACACTTCCTTTGGCTGCCTTTCCTTCCAGTTCTCTGCTGCCAATGACTGGAACAAATTGCATAAATCTCTGAAGCTGGAGACTTATTTCTCCCTCTCTAATTTTAAGCATCAGCTGTCAGAGCAGCTTACCGATCACTGTACCTGTACACAGCCAATCTGTGAATAGCACACCCATCTACCTCATTCCCGTATTATTACTTACCCTCTTGCACCCCAGTATCTCTACTTGAACATCATCATCTGCACATCTATCACTCCAGTATTAATGCTAAGTTGTAATTATTTTAGCCTCTGGTGCCTATTTATTGCCTACCTCCCTACTCGTCTACATTTGCACACACTGTACATAGATTTTTCTATTTTTCTTTTCTTCTGTGTTATTGACTGTACGTTTGTTTATATGTTGTTGTTTTTGTCGCACTGCTTTGCTTTATCTTGGCCAGGTTGCAGTTGTAAATGAGAACTTGTTCCCAACTGGCCTACCTGGTTAAATAAAGGTGGACATTTTTTTTGTAATAGGCCTACAATATTTCTGTATGACAATTCAAATGACTCAAAATGGCTTGGATCACTATGAGATAATTAACGGGGAGTGCCTGGATACAGCCCTTAGCCGTGGTATATTGACCATATACCACAAACTCACGAGGTTCCTTATTGCTATTATGAACTGTTTACCAACATAATTACAACAGTATACATGCCCTTAGTCGTGGTATATTGATTATATACCACAAACTCCCGAGGTTCCTTATTGCTATTAGAAACTGGTTACCAATGTAATTAGAAGAGTAAAAATGTATGTTTTGTCATACCAATGATATACTGTCTGATATACCACGGCTTTCAGTCAAGCAGCATTCAGGGCTCGAACTACCCAGTTTATATTTACATTTATACCATGGTATTGTTGAATACTCTTTTCTGATTGGCTTGAAGGACATTCTAGAGCGTGCATTATTTCCATAACCCACAGTATATTTGCTCGTGAGAATTCGATGGTTATAGTTCATTCTTACATGTTCTATGTTTGAGTTACTTTTGAAAGCAATAGTGAATTGAGAACATTATTGTCATTGTAGAATTCGATTTTCATAATAGCACGCTGGGACTGATGGTTTGGTTAGCTAAACTAGCAAGTCTGTTTGTTTGGTTTCTACAAGGTAACTACTGTCTATCTAGTAATAATTTATAGCGGCAAAAGTGTTAAATTATAGCCATGGTATAGAAGGGATAATCAAGTCGTGGCTCTCTGCGCTCTCTGGAAAATAATGCAACTCTGTGGAAGGTTGGTTCCACATCGTTCATTATTTTCCATAGAACGCATAGTCTCTTGTTGATTATCCCTTACATCATGGGCTTATACACTGAACAAAAATATAAATGCAATATGTAAAGTGCTGGTTCCATGTTTTCATGAGCTGAAGTGGGTGGGCCTATGCCCTCACAGGCCCACCCATGGCTGTGCCCCTGCCCAGACATGTGAAATCCATAGATTAGCGCCTAATGAATTGACCGATTTTCTTATATTAACTGGAACTCAGCAAAATATTAGAAATTGTTGCGTGTTGCGTTTATATTTTTGTTCAGTAAACATGCTCTTGTCAAGTCTTGCAATGCAATATAATGCATTAAAACTACAGGTGTTAAGCTGTGAGCTTGGTGTTTCACAAACAATGCCCTATATCAAGGTAATGGTATAAATAATATTTCCTTAAGACACAAAATTGATCCAGAAGTAAATATTGCAGCAATGTTATGTAAAGTAAGTTGGGGAAGTTGACTTGAGATCTGTGGCTAATGGGAATGTTTGTGCATTATCAATACATTATCAATGCAGTTCATTAATAACACAGATATCAATAGCTGTATATCAATTAATTGCTCTTTCAATACATACAGTGGACTCTGAGGTTAGGTCCTCATACAGTAGCATTTTTCAGTAGAACGCAATGAATTTCCTCTCCATCTCCCTCATTTTACTATTGCTATGGGGACTTTTCACATAGAAAACACAGCAGACCTTAGTGAACCTTTCTTGACCCCGTCTCTCTTTATGGTAGAAGTGGTCATTGAAATGCCAAACATGTTTTTCTCCTCAATGTTTTCAATTCAACTACCGCTCTCGACAACCAGCACTAGGCTTGCTCACAAACTCTTAAGATCAGATTGCTCTGAGCTCCAATTGGCTCTTGACTTTAGATTCTCTGCACATCGCTTAGACATGTATTCTTTTTCTTGGTTCTTGATTTATTGATTTAAAGAGAGGGAAATATACTACTGTGGACTACCATGATTATGGGGTTTTAGGCACTGGATGGTCAAAAACAAACAAACAATGGACTTTACACATGTATTTGCACAGGAACAGGTGGACGTTAAGTGTGGTCCATTAACAACATGTTGTTGCCGCCTGCCTTCCCTTTTCAGTGCCAGACTTGAGTTGACAAGCAGTGCGTTTGGGTGAACTAATGCTTTCGGCCATTTCATTTCATTACAGACTGACACTGCTGCACATTGTAAGGCTCAGCCCCTTCTGGGCTGCTCTTAATGACAGTGCTTTGTTCTCGATGCACAGCTTGTCGGCACACAATGTCAGAGGTCATGTTCGGCCTCCTGCCCCCAGACCTCTGTAAAAGAAAGCTAATGAGGCAGCATGGAGCTAAGAGGAACTGGCCACTCTCCTACTGGGGCTTTCCTGAAGCTCAGATAGGCATAGCAAGCCCCACCTTTGAAGCCCTCTTGGCTCAGGGTCTTAGCTTCAGTCACTTTGTTGACGATTCGCCTCCTTCTCTCCCCAGGTCCTGTTAATGACCAAAACTACCTCACAATGCCCCAAAATACCCCAAACAGCTATCCTAATCAATCCTTAAAGCGTAAATCATAGTCCATAGACGCCGAGACGCGCGAGTCCGGCATCCCATTGTGACATACAGTAGTGATGCGGCTCTGAGAAAACCGCAGGGGACGAGCAGCTCGAACACACACCGTCAAAAATGAAGGGGGGAGGGTAATTAATTAGTAGCCAGGACCCTTCTCCCCCCTAGCCTGTCTGTCTGTCTGTCTGCTCCCTGGCAAGTTGGAGCACCAGCCTGACATCACCATATTGACCTGTGCTTTCCCACGACCTTTCATTGACTTTTGATCTCTAGGACCAGTCCACAGCCGTCTGGAGCTCAGGCTTGACTGATACCCCCTTCCCCCGACCCTCTTCCCCATCTTGTCCCCCCCCCCCATATTAACGGACTTGGGTCAGCATGGAGGAGTCTTGAGATTACACAGGCACCTAACTGCATAACATGGTCTCAGAAGATAAACAACTTAAATGAATAACCAATAATTCTACCTTTCGGCTGTATTAGGCAGTTAAGTAATTTAGTTCTGGAAGACATATTGTTTTATGTAATGGTGTTAAGGTGGCTCAGTGTTTAAAAAATGCTTAGGTTTTTGTTAGTGCATTATGTGCCATGTGTACTGGTCAGTATTAGTGCTCCCTGTTCAGGATTGTAGCTCGCTTCTTCTCTCACTGTGCAATGTAATCCCTCTCTTCAGAATGACTCTCCATTTCCCCGGCCTCTGCTATCAGCCCAGTGTGGGTACGTACACTGTACTGATTCCAGGGTGTTTGTGTGTGTCTGTATGTGTGTTCAGGGGAACAGTGATAAGTGGTGGGAGTAAGTCACCCATCTGTGTGAGGCAGTGGTGTGGGACACAGTGAACAGAAAGCTGAAGTCCTGCTGGATCACCAGTCTGATGCCATATAGGGGGCTCACACATAGGAAAAGAATATGTTGTTATCAGTCAAGCCCAGGTATAAGGGACCAGCGAGAGAGAATGAGAGAGAAAGATACAAAGATATATGATTGTTTAAAATGTTCTGTTTTTATAAAGCATTTGCAAGCAATTGTGTTTTTGTGATGACTAACAAGGAAGGAGCTGTGTGAGGAGATATGTTGGGAAAATGAGAAAGGTCACATTTGACATCATTCTGACTTTATTTATGACCTATGGAACACTGGGCTGGTTCTAGTCTTAGAGACCCTCACATCAACTATCATTCCTGTTTAGACTTCACAGAGAGATGAAAAGACTGTTGCAAGTGATCTGGATTGAAAATTAGCTTGAGGCTATGAGTTCCAGTAAGTAGAGCATGTCTTGCTCCAATATTACTAAAATACTGTTTCCACTGTCTGTCTGTATGTTTGTCTGTCAGGGGAGGGCTATGCTCGTTGATCCAGAGAGGTTGGCATGTTCCTTGGTGGGTAAGGCAAATTGCTTGACTTTGGTATGAGAATAGCATTCCTGATTCCTGTTCAACTGAGAGACAGGCATGAGGAGGGAGGGAGGGAGATAGAGAGGCAGTTTCCATCAGATTACACATACCCACAAAGAATTCAAAAACAAATCCAATTTTGATAAACTCCCATATCTATTGGGTGAAATACCACAGTGTGCAACACAGCAGCAAGATTTGTGACCTGTTGCCACAAGAAAAGGGCGACCAGTGAAGAACAAACACCATTGCAAATACAACTTATAGTTATGTTTATTTATTTTCCCTTTTGTACTTTATCCATTTGCACATCATTACAACACTGTATATAGACATAATATGACATTCTTTATTCTTTTGGATCTTTTGTAAATGTAATATTTACTGTAAATATTGTATTATTTATTTCACTTTTGTTTATTATCTATTTCACTTGCTTTGGCAATGTAAACATATGTTTCCCATGCCAATAAAGCCCTTGAATTGAATTGTTAGAAAGAGAGATAGAGAGGAGGAGAAGCTAGGGATTGGAGAGAGGGGGGGAGAAGCCAGGGACTGGAAAGGAAGTAATGTTCATTTAAAAGTGTGCTTCTCAGTTCTGGGCATGCTCAGTGGGGCTTGGCTCTGCTCTACCAGCTCCAGCCTCTAAATTTGAACAGGAGGGAGGTGAGGTGACTGTGTCCGAGCAGATTTTAGTGCCACACACTCTCTGTCTCTGTCAGGCTCTCTCGCTGCACAGCTCTCTCTTTTTGTGTTATTTAACCCTTTTTTTTGGTGTTCAGAGATGGCTGAGGGAGGAAGACAGCTTCAACTAGACAAAACAACTGAATGAAGAAAGAAAATGAAGAGAAGAAAAATGAACAGAGTTTGTCTGTTTATTTCCCGCATTGACTTTGCCTCAGAAACAGTGGATCTGGAGGGACTAACTTCAAAAGAAAGGCAAGAGGGAGCTGGTGTGAAATATGAGCAGGAAGGAGAGATGAGAAACATGGGATCTTCTGTTCAGGTCAGTACTATGAGGTTCTCAAGCAAGGGACAGGAGTTCCCTTTTCATGCATCTTTCCTGGTTATTGCACAGTATAAGTTAGTTTATCTCATGTTTACTTGTATGTGGTGTTATAGGGTGCTTGTGTGGTGCAAATCCTTATTGGCTAGGAATTGTGCAGTGTTACAGGGTGGGCGGACGAACACGTGGACTCTCTTTATGCCCTTCAATGTTGCTGAGTGGCACCTACTGTATGTAGTCTGTTACTGGTTTAGCTGCCTGCATTCTACCACAGCGCGTTATGTGACCAATTTGTGTGGAGACTTCAGACGTTTGCATGTCTTGGAATAGGAGTCCACAACCTTAGCCATAGAGGGATTTGTCTTGGTGTCTTGACTGAAACCATGTGGTTGTGATAGAGGAAACATCACTTTGAGAAATGACTACAGCGTGGGCGTGCAGGTTGGATATATGGAGGTCAGGGAGGTTGTTTCTTGTCGTGGTTAATAGCACTAGCAGAGCAATATGTAGAGATATAGTATACGGCTCTGGTCAATATCATTTGACAGTGGTCATTGAATGAGTGAAAACTGTTTTTCTTGACTACACTCTTAGGAAAAAAATGTGCCATCTAGAACCTAAAAGTGTTCTTCGGCTTTGGCTGTCCCCATAGTAGAACCCTTTGAAGAACCCTTTGTGGTTCCCGGCAGAACCCTTTTGGTTCCAGGTAAAACCCTTTACACAAAGGGTTGTACAGTTCTACCTGGAACCAAAAAGGGTTCTACCTGAAGCCAAAAAGGGTTCTCCTATGGGGACAGCTGAAGAACCCAGTTGGAACCCTTTTTTCTAATAGTGTAGAGCACATTTACTGTTTTGTTGATTCACTACCACGCATTCAGATGTCCTCAAACAAATGATCATAGTTGGCATACACACAGTCATTCTGCAGCCTTGAACGATTGCCTATTTTCAACTCACATTATTTATCCTAATACACTCAATGTCACAATGTTATATCCCTATTCCATTCTGTTTTATTCTATTGTATTCTCCCAATTTTACAAGAACTTCAGCATAGTAGTGGAATAGATCGCCCTGAAATCGTGAGACTTGTTTGAATAACATGTCATTGTATTGCAGTAATAAACAGCATCTTGGTATGATCGCCTGAGAGAGAGAATACAATAATGAACTTGTCGTTTTACTATTCGTGGCATTAGGCAGTTTATCTGGCTGTGTGAATACTGAAGGTATATTTCCTGGGTCTTGTTCGTTCGGTTCAAATGAAAGAAAAGGGACAAACAGGAGCGGGACTACCTCCATAAGAAATGCACATTTGAGTTTTTTTCATTTTTAAATCGTTTTCCGGTGTGTGCCCTAATGAACACTACCCATGTATATCCCAGCATGTTTCATGTCTTGCTACTGGTTGGTGTCAGTGGTGACCACCCCACGGATGTTGTGTTGCCAGATGTATAATTTATGCCTCTAGAACTGGGGCAGAATATGTCACCGGGGGAGAGTGTGCTAGTGCTGATAGAGCTGAACATTGTGTACATTACCCTATAACCTCCTTGTTATTTACTCACTAAATAAGGCATAGAATTAAACACCACAAAATCATCATGCTTTTGTGGGTTTATGAATTTCAAGACAACGTGCAACGTTGATAGTATTTCAAGACCTTCCTAAAGGAGGTATGTGGTATCTGTTTAGTTCAATCCAAGCTCATAGTGGTTCTGGTTGTAGCTTTCCAATACACACTATGGCAGAAATTCAGCAACATACAGAGGATGCAATAGTATCTAACAGATGTGCCCTTTCTTACTACATAGATGTAGGTATATCCTAGTATCATAGTCAGCTATGACGCCTGTTCACTACCATTTTCGGAGAAACCTGTTGATGATCGCCCTTCCATTCTCTAAGTCAGTCTACTCCTTTCTTTGGTCGTGACAGAAAAAGGTAATGGAAAAAAAAACCTTGGGTACTGACAGCTGTGTCTCTCATTTCCTCCTATTGACTAAGGTGTGGTAGAGATGAGCGGTGGTTTCAGTACACTGAACATGCTGTTCGGTAACTGTGGCATACCAGACATATTTATCCTTCTCAGCTACCCCACTGTCAGGTTATGCTCTGACTGAAACAGGCATTTCTTTGAAACACCCTGTTGTCCTCTTTACACTGAGTATTTGTGTTAGTTCAACAGACTCCCATGACCATGAACCACCATCGACACTATGGATACCTAGTCAGTTGGTCAACTGAATGCGTTCAACTGAAATGCGTCTTGCACATTTAGCCCAAACCCTCTGAATCAGAGAGGTGCAGTGTGCTGCCTTTAATTGACATTCACAGCACCAAGATGTTTTGTTGGGGGTTAACTGCCTTACTCAAGGGCAGAACTATCAAGGTGAGACCCAAATGCAGACACAGGAGGCAGATGGTTAGTCTTACAATGTTTATTCATCCAAAAGGAGTAGGCAAAAGAATGGTCGTGGACAGGCAAAAAGGTCAAAACCAGATCAGTCCAGGAGGTACAGAGTGGCAGACAGGCTCATGGTCAAGGCAGGCAGAATGGTCAGGCAGGCGGGTACAAAGTCCAGAAACAGGCCAGGGTCAAAACCGGGAGGACTAGAAAAAGGAGAATGCAAAAAGCAGGAGAATGGGAAAACCACTGGTTGACTTGGAAACATACAAGACAAACTGGCACAGAGAGACAGGAAACACAGGGATAAATACACTGGGGAAAATAAACGACACCTGGAGGGGGTGGAGACAATCACAAGGACAGGTGAAACAGATCAGGGCGTGACAAGAACAGCAAATGTTTCCACCACCTCCACCACCTTACTGCCCCAATGCTCTTAACCACTAGGCATAGGTTTGACAGATGGCAGGCTTGTTATTGCCTGATGAATCCCCAAGAGGATATTATATATCTTTGAATCATTTCATACATTTAAGAAAAATAGTTAATCTTGAAGCAGAGACATGTTAGGCTGGTTTTGACCAAATGACAGCAGGGATTATGAGTAGAGTAAAATATTAAAACTGATTTTATTCGGATATGACAGTGGACATGATCAAATCACACATTATTGTCTATTTCATAAGCTTATCTACAGTTGTAAAAGTCATCATTGGCATTGTTTTAGACATAGTAATATACAGTGCCTTGCGAAAGTATTCGGCCCCCTTGAACTTTGCGACCTTTTGCCACATTTCAGACTTCAAACATAAAGATATAAAACTGTATTTTTTGTGAAGAATCAACAACAAGTGGGACACAATCATGAAGTGGAACGACATTTATTGGATATTCAAAACTTTTTTAACAAATCAAAAACTGAAAAATTGGGCGTGCAAAATTATTCAGCCCCTTTACTTTCAGTGCAGCAAACTCTCTCCAGAAGTTCAGTGAGGATCTCTGAATGATCCAATGTTGACCTAAATGACTAATGATGATAAATACAATCCACCTGTGTGTAATCAAGTCTCCGTATAAATGCACCTGCACTGTGATCGTCTCAGAGGTCCGTTAAAAGCGCAGAGAGCATCATGAAGAACAAGGAACACACCAGGCAGGTCCGAGATACTGTTGTGAAGAAGTTTAAAGCTCGATTTGGATACAAAAAGATTTCCCAAGCTTTAAACATCCCAAGGAGCACTGTGCAAGCGATAATATTGAAACGGAAGGAGTATCAGACCACTGCAAATCTACCAAGACCTGGCCGTCCCTCTAAACTTTCAGCTCATACAAGGAGAAGACTGATCAGAGATGCAGCCAAGAGGCCCATGATCACTCTGGATGAACTGCAGAGATCTACAGCTGAGGTGGGAGACTCTGTCCATAGGACAACAATCAGTCGTATATTGCACAAATCTGGCCTTTATGGAAGAGTGGCAAGAAGAAAGCCATTTCTTAAAGATATCCATAAAAAGTGTTGTTTAAAGTTTGCCACAAGCCACCTGGGAGACACACCAAACATGTGGAAGAAGGTGCTCTGGTCAGATGAAACCAAAATTGAACTTTTTGGCAACAATGCAAAACGTTATGTTTGGCGTAAAAGCAACACAGCTGAACACACCATCCCCACTGTGAAACATGGTGGTGGCAGCATCATGGTTTGGGCCTGCTTTTCTTCAGCAGGGACAAGGAAGATGGTTAAAATTGATGGGAAGATGGATGGAGCCAAATACAGGACCATTCTGGAAGAAAACCTGATGGAGTCTGCAAAAGACCTGAGACTGGGACGGAGATTTGTCTTCCAACAAGACAATGATCCAAAACATAAAGCAAAATCTACAATGGAATGGTTCAAAAATAAACATATCCAGGTGTTAGAATGGCCAAGTCAAAGTCCAGACCTGAATCCAATCGAGAATCTGTGGAAAGAACTGAAAACTGCTGTTCACAAATGCTCTCCATCCAACCTCACTGAGCTCGAGCTGTTTTGCAAGGAGGAATGGGAAAAAATGTCAGTCTCTCGATGTGCAAAACTGATAGAGACATACCCCAAGCGACTTACAGCTGTAATCGCAGCAAAAGGTGGCGCTACAAAGTATTAACTTAAGGGGGCTGAATAATGATTGGATTTGTTAAAAAAGTTTGAAATATCCAATAAATGTCGTTCCACTTCATGATTGTGTCCCACTTGTTGTTGATTCTTCACATAAAAATACAGTTTTATATCTTTATGTTTGAAGCCTGAAATGTGGCAAAAGGTCGCAAAGTTCAAGGGGGCCGAATACTTTCGCAAGGCACTGTACTTGGGTAGCCTCACTTAGGCCATGAGCCAGGCAAGCAGCTCACAATTAAACTTGGGATGAGTAGAAACCTCACGTGGCCCAACTCTTCCCAGAGAACTCCAATAAAGAATCCTCATTAAACATCACCCCAGAGAGCGAGCCAGAGGAAGGAGAATGGAGGCCAGAGGCCTGGGGAGGCATGAGGCCAGACCTTGGCCCATTGGACTCTGGTCAAAAGTAGTGCACTATGTCGGGAAAAGGGTGCCATTAGGGATGCCACCCTGTTCTGAAGTGCACAGTGAATGCCAACCCAATCTTTGCCCTCTGCAGGTCCAGGATCATTCAAACAGTATGAAGCCATATTCTCTGAAAGTGCTGTGAACTTGTCAACTCCCTTCGGCTCCCTGTCACATTTCGCTGTTTGTTACTTTTCAGTCCCGGGGAGAGGGACATTGAAATGCTCCAATGACTATTGGCCTCCATTCATTGGGACTAGGGCTTGTTTGATGGTTGGAAATAGATGCATCAATCTAATGCCACATCTCTCCTGGGGAGAGGACAAAGGCTTGGGCATGATGGGTAGACAGATGCATGATGGGAGCAGGGCAGCCTCTCATCACCATGGTGATCCTAACAATGAAGCCAGAGCTTAGATGGGCAGATACTGAAGTATCCCATCTGGGGAGTCCTGAGTCTCGGTACATGTGGCTGATATTCAAATTGCAACCTCAAGGGGGTTTGTTCAATGTTTTAAACCATGTTTTCTCCTGCTTGTCAGAGAATTGTCGTGTGGTAATGAGATTGAAGGGTAGAAAGAGGCTCATAGGTGGGAAGATGGTGGAGTGGATTGATTATTTTTATTTCAGTATGAGCTGCACGGCAAGTCTCCATCTGACGCGGTGGCTGTTACTGTCTGGAGGAACATTTAATGAGAAGCAGAGTGGTGAGCGGGAGCAAGGCTTGAAAACGAACAGTGTCTAGTTAGCAGATCCACATCAGTGGTTAAGCAAGGTTATCTCAGTGACATCAGGGCTGTGTTATGAATGCGGGGTAAAAGGATTCAGTCGTCTGTTGACATAAAGCTAACGGCATGCCTGTAGAGGGAACATAAACACAGAATATTGTGCTTTGTTTGAGGTCAACATTGGTCCATCTTAGTTAGGTTCTACTTTCTACTTGCTAACAGAAGGTGGACATATTTGACGCACACAATACAACGACAGGTCGTTTTCAACAGTCGTTTGGTATAGATTGTGTCAATTGGTCTTGGTTGCGGTTTGCGCTGTGTAGGAGTTATCTGGGCTTTGTGAAAGGCGAAACAATCTTCGGAAGCACCTGGGTCACTTATCTGTGTGGCTTCTCATTTTCAGAGAGCTGAGCCTTTTTGATTGACTGACCCTGGAGAGATCCTGTGGCAATGCACTTCCTCTGAACCCTGTATCAATCCACTCTTCTGTTATTATCTGCTCTTTCCCTTTCACTGTACTGCTGTAGCGTGTCATATAACATCATCATACCAGTAATTCTGCACTGATATAATCAGTCCAAGTGTTCAAAATGCGCTTTTCTGGTGGAAAATTGGTCTAAGGACCCTGCTTGACAATGAGCCTAAGGACCCTGGGACTGAACACCTCCTTCTGGTTCTGGATCCTGGACTTCCTGACGGGCCTCCCCCAGGTGGTACGAGTTGGCAACAACTCTGCCATGCTGATCCTCAACATGGGGGCCCCACAGGGGTGCGTGCTTAGTCCCCTCCTGTACTCCCTGTTCACCCATGACTATGTGGCCAAGCACGAATTTAACACCATCATTAAGTTTGCTGACGACACAACAGTGGTAGGCCTGATCACCGACAACAATGAAACAGCCTATAGGGAGGAGGTCAGAGACCTGGCAGTGTGATGCCAGGACAACAACCTCTCCTTCAATGTGATCAAGACAAATGATGATCGTGGACTACAGGAAAAGGAGGGCTGAACACGCCCTCCCCCATTCATGTCAACGGGGCTGTAGTGGAGCGGGTCAAGAATTTCAAGTTCCTTGGTGTCCACATCACCAACGAACTATCATGGTCCAAACGTACCAAGACAGTCGTGAAGAGGACACAACAAAATATTTTCCCGCTCAGGAGACTGAAAAGATTTGGCATGGGTCCCCAGATCCTCAAAAAGTTCTACAGCTGCACCATCCAGAGCATCGTGGCTGGTTGTATCACCGCCTGGAATGGCAGCTGCTCGGCATCTGACCGTAAGGCGCCATAGAGAGTAGTACGTCCTAGAGGTCGACCGATTAATCAGAAGTTTTCATAACAATCGGAAATTGGTATTTTTCGACACCGATTTGGCCGATTTAAAAATATATATACATATTTATTTAATCTTTATTTAACTAGGCAAGTCAGTTAAGAACATATTCTTATTTTCAATGACAGCCTAGGAACAGTGGGTTAATAACCTGTTGTGACTAGGGGGCAGTATTTTCATTTTTGGAAAAATAACGTTCCCAAAGTAAACAGGATATTTTTCAGGACAAGATGCTAGAATATGCATATAATTGACAGTTTAGGATAGAAAAAAACTCTAAAGTTTCCAAAACTGTACAAATATTGTCTGTGAGTATAACAGACTGATATTGCAGGCGAAAGCCTGAGAAAAATCCAATCCGGAAGTGACTCATGTTTTGAATGCTCTGCGTTCCGATGCGTCCCTATTGAGCAGTGAATGGGCTATCAACCAGATTACGTTTTCTACGTATTCCCCAAGGTGTCTACAGCATTGTGACGTAGTTTCACGCCTTTATGTTGAAGAATAAGCGTAAGCGGCTACATTGTGCAAGTGGTCACCTGATGGCTCTCAGAGTGATTCTTGCGTAAAATACAGAGGTAGCCATTTTTCCTCTCGCTCCTACTGAAAAACCAATTGTCCCGGTGGATATATTATCGAATAGATATTTGAAAAACACCTTGAGGATTGATTATAAACAACGTTTCTGTCGATATTATGGAGCTAATTTGGAATATTTTTCGGTGTTGTCATGACTGCAATTTCCGGTCGATTTCTCAGCCAAACGTGAAGAGCTATTTTGCCTCCAAAAAAATAATATTTTTGGTAAAAAGGAAAATTTGCTATCTAACTGGGAGTCTCGTGAGTGAAAACATCCGAAGCTCATCAAAGGTAAATTATTTAATTTGATTGCTTTTCTGATTTTCGTGACCAAGTTACCTGCTGCTAGCTGGACATAATGCTATGCTAGGCTATCGATAAACTTACACAAATGCTTGTCTTGCTTTGGCTGTAAAGCATATTTTGAAAACCTGAGATGACAGGGTGATTAACAAAAGGCTAAGCTGTGTTTCAATATATTTCACTTGTGATTTTCATGAATAGGAATATTTTCTAGTAATATTTATGTCCGTTGCCTTATGCTAATTAGTGTCAGATGATGACAACAATCCCGTTCACGGGATGGGAGTTACAATAAGTTTTAACTGCCTCGTTCAGGGGCAGAACATCCGATTTTCACCTTGTCAACTTGGGGGATCCAATCTTGCAACCTTACAGTTAACTAGTCCAACGCTATAACCACCTGCCTCTCGTTGCACTCCACGAGGAGACTGCCTCTTACGCGGATGCAGTAAGCCAAGGTAAGTTGCTAGCTAGCATTAAACTTATCTAATAAAAAACAATCAATCAATCATAATCACTAGTTAACTACACATGGTTGATGATATTACTAGTTTATCTAGCGTGTCCTGCGTTGCATATAATCTGACTGACCATACAAGCATACAAGTATCTGACTGAGCGGTGGTAGGCAGCAGTAGGCTCGTAAGCATTCATTCAAACAGCACTTTCGTGCGTTTTGCCAGCAGCTCTTTGTTGTGCGTCAAGCATTGCGCTGTTTATGACTTCAAGCCTATCAACTCCCGAGATGAGGCTGGTGTAACCGAAGTGAAATGGTTAGCTAGTTAGCGGGGTGTGCGCTAATAGTGTTTTAAACGTCACTCGCTCTGAGACTTGGAGTGGTTGTTCCCCTTGCTCTGCATGGGTAACTCTGCTTCGAGGGTGGCTGTTGTCGATGTGTTCCTAGTTCGAGCCCAGGTAGCGGTGAGGAGAGGGATGGAAGCTATACTGTTGCACTGGCAATACTAAAGTGCCTATAAGAACATCCAATAGTCAAAGGTTAATGCCTGAAGCACAGAGCTGTTTATGACTTCAAGCCTATCAACTCCCGAGATTAGGCTGGTAATACTAAAGTGCCTATAAGAACATCCAATAGTCAAAGGAATATGAAATACAAATGGTATAGAGGGAAATATTCCTATAATTCCTATAATAACTACAACCTAAAACTTCTTACCTGGGAATATTGAAGACTCATGTTAAAAGGAACCACCAGCTTTCATATGTTCCCATGTTCTGAGCAAGGAACTTAAACGTTAGCTTTCTTACATGGCACACATTGCACTTTTACTTTCTTCTCCAACACTTTGTTTTTGCATTATTTAAACCAAATTGAAAATGGTTCATTATTTATTTGAGGCTAAATTGATTTTATTGATGTATTATATTAAGTTAAAATAAGTGTTCATTCAGTATTGCTGTAATTGTCATTATTACAAATAAATAAAAACGTTTTTTTTTTAAACGGCCGATTAACCTCTAGCGTTGAGCAATCCCGTATCCGGGAGCGTAATCATAGCCTCAAGCTCATTACCATAACACAACGTTTCCTATTCATGAAAATCGCAAATGAAATGAAATAAATATATTGAAACACAAGCTTAGCCTTTTGTTAACAACACTGTCATCATAGATTTTCTCAAAATATGCTTTAACCAAAGCTACACAAGTATTTGTGTAAGAGTATTGATAGCCTAGCATAGCATTAAGCCTAGCATTCAGCAGGCAACATTTTCACAAAAACAAGAAAAGCATTCAAATAAAATAATTTACCTTTGAAGAACTTCGGATGTTTTCAATGACGAGACTCAGTTAGATAGCAAATGTTCATTTTTTCCGTTTTCCGTTTTCCGCTCCGTTTTGTTCATCAAGTTTGGCTAAGAAAAAAAAACGAAAATGCAGTCACTTACAACGCCAAACTTTTTTCCAAATTAACTCCATAATATCGACAGAAACATGGCAAACGTTGTTTAGAATCAATCCTCAAGGTGTTTTTCACATATCTATTCGATAATCTATCAGTGGTGGCAGCTGGCTTCTCATCAGAAGAAAACGGAAAAATACTGCAGCTGGAGATTACGCAATAATTGCGACGGAGTACACCAAGCGACCACCTGGTAAATGTAGTCTCTTATGGTCAATCTTCCAATGATATGCCTACAAATACGTCACAATGCTGCAGACAGACACCTTGGGGAAAACGTGGAAAAGGTAAGCTGACTCCTAGCTCCTCCACAGCCATATAAGGAGTCATTGCCATGAGGCGGTTTCAAAAAATGCGGCACTTCCTGATTGTATTTGTATCTGTTTTTTTTCTGTAACATCAGTTCTGTGGCACTCACAGACAATATCTTTGTAGTTTTGGAAACGTGTGTTTTCTTTCCAAAGCTGTCAATTATATGCATAGTCGAGCATCTTTTCGTGACAAAATATCTTGTTTAAAACGGGAACGTTTTTCATCCAAAAATTAAAAGAGCGCCCCCTATATCGAAGAAGTTAATCAGTATCAGGTTTTTTGGCCCTCCAATAATCGGTATCGGCGTTGAATAATCATAATCGGTCGACCTCTAGTACGTACGGACCAGTACATCACTGGGGCCAAGCTTCCTGCCATCCAGGACCTATATACTAAGCATTGTCAGAGGAAGGCCCCAAATATGATCAAATCAAATTTTATTTGTCACATAGACATGGTTAGCAGATGTTAATGCGAGTGTAGTGAAATGCTTGTGCTTCTAGTTCCAACAGTGCAGTAATATATAACAAGTAATCTAACAATTCGCCACCAACTACCTAATACACACAAATCTAAAGGGGTGAATGAAAATATGTACATTTAAGTGTATGGATGAGCGATGGCCGAGCGACATAGGTAAGGTGCAATAGATGGTATAAAATACAGTATAAACATGTGATATGAATAATGTAAACATTATTAAAGTGGCATTATTTAGAGTGCATTGTATAAAGTGACTAGTGATCCATTTAAAGTGGCCTGTGGCCTGATTGGGTCTCAGTGTAGGCAGCAGCCTCTTTGAGTTAGTGATTTCTGTTTAGCAGTCTGATGGCCTTGAGATATAAGCTGTTTTTCAGTCTCTCGGTCCCAGCTTTGATTCCCTTGTACTGACCTCGCCTTCTGGATGGTAGCGGTGTGAACAGGGAATCAAAGACTCCGTCCTCTCTGCTACCGCACGGGAAGCGGTACCAGGGTGCCAAATCTAGGACCAAAAGGCTCCTTAACAGCTTCTACCCCCAAGACATAAGACTGCTGAAGAATTAATCAAATGGCCGCTGTTACTCACTGTTACTGCTGCTACTCACTGTTACTGCTGCTACTCACTGTTACTGCTGCTACTCACTGTTACTGCTGCTACTCACTGTTACTGCTGCTACTCACTCACTGCTGCTACTCACTGTTACTGCTGCTACTCACTGTTACTGCTGCTACTCACTGTTACTGCTGCTACTCACTGTTACTGCTGCTACTCACTCACTGCTGCTACTCACTGTTACTGCTGCTACTCACTCACTGCTGCTACTCACTGTTACTGCTGCTACTCACTCACTGCTGCTACTCACCGCTGCTACTCACTGTTACTGCTGCTACTCACTCACTGCTGCTACTCACTGTTACTGCTGCTACTCACGCACTGCTGCTACTCACCGCTGCTACTCACTGTTACTGCTGCTACTCACCGCTGCTACTCACTGTTACTGCTGCTACTCACTGTTACTGCTGCTACTCACTCACTGCTGCTACTCACTGTTACTGCTGCTACTCACTCACTGCTGCTACTCACTGTTACTGCTGCTACTCACTCACTGCTGCTACTCACCGCTGCTACTCACTGTTACTGCTGCTACTCACTCACTGCTGCTACTCACTGTTACTGCTGCTACTCACGCACTGCTGCTACTCACCGCTGCTACTCACTGTTACTGCTGCTACTCACTGTTACTGCTGCTACTCACCGCTGCTACTCACTGTTACTGCTGCTACTCACCGCTGCTGCTACTCACTGTTACTGCTGCTACTCACTGTTACTGCTGCTACTCACCGCTGCTACTCACTGTTACTGCTGCTACTCACTGTTACTGCTGCTACTCACCGCTGCTACTCACTGTTACTGCTGCTACTCACCGCTGCTGCTACTCACTGTTACTGCTGCTACTCACTGTTACTGCTGCTACTCACCGCTGCTACTCACTGTTACTGCTGCTACTCACTGTTACTGCTGCTACTCACTGCTGCTACTCACTGTTACTGCTGCTACTCACTGTTACTGCTGCTACTCACTGTTACTGCTGCTACTCACCGCTGCTACTCACTGTTACTGCTGCTACTCACTGTTACTGCTGCTACTCACCGCTGCTACTCACTGTTACTGCTGCTACTCACCGCTGCTACTCACTGTCACTGCTGCTACTCACTGCTGCTACTCACCGCTGCTACTCACTGTTACTGCTGCTACTCACTGCTGCTACTCACTGTTACTGCTGCTACTCACTGTTACTGCTGCTACTCACTGTTACTGCTGCTACTCACTGTTACTGCTGCTACTCACCGCTGCTACTCACTGTTACTGCTGCTACTCACTGTTACTGCTGCTACTCACCGCTGCTACTCACTGTCACTGCTGCTACTCACCGCTGCTACTCACTGTTACTGCTGCTACTCACTGTTACTGCTGCTACTCACCGCTGCTACTCACTGTTACTGCTGCTACTCACTGTTACTGCTGCTACTCACTGCTGCTACTCACTGTTACTGCTGCTACTCACCGCTGCTACTCACTGTTACTGCTGCTACTCACTGTTACTGCTGCTACTCACCGCTGCTACTCACTGTTACTGCTGCTACTCACTGTTACTGCTGCTACTCACCGCTGCTACTCACTGTTACTGCTGCTACTCACTGTTACTGCTGCTACTCACCGCTGCTACTCACTGTTACTGCTGCTACTCACTCACTGCTGCTACTCACCGCTGCTACTCACTGTTACTGCTGCTACTCACTCACTGCTGCTACTCACCGCTGCTACTCACTGTTACTGCTGCTACTCACTCACTGCTGCTACTCACCGCTGCTACTCACTGTTACTGCTGCTACTCACTCACTGCTGCTACTCACCGCTGCTACTCACTGTTTATTATCTATGCATAGTTACTTTACCCCTACATACATGTACAAATTACCTAGACTAACCTGTATCCCCTCACATTGACTCAGTACCGGTACCCCCTGTATATAGCCTTGTTATTGTTATTTTATTGCGTTACATTTTATTTTATTTTTTACTTTAGTTTATTTCGTAAATATCTTCTTAACTCTATTTCTTGAACTGCATTGTTGGTTTAAGGGCTTGTAAGTAAGCATTTCACTGTAAGGTTGTATTCAGCGCATGTGACAAATAAAGTTTGATTTGATTATTTTGGGTCTAAAGTGGTATACTATTGGATGTATGTGATAAATGTTATAAAGTTCATATCTCAGTTGTACCTGGCGTGTCCGTCTGTCTGCCTGTTCCAGACAGAGGTGTGTGAGATGGAATGCGTCTGGGTTTGGGCTACTTTGCCCTCTCTCTATCTCTCTCTCTTCTGCTTGGGGTGATACTCACAGGTTGGCTCTTTATGGGGAGGCTGGTGCTCAGACAGTGGAGATTTATAGAGATGATAAAAGCAGTGGAGGAGAGCAATAATGGCACAGCACAGACGGATGCTCCTCCAAGCCCTGTCCACTCACATCTCACAGGACATAATCTACCACAGACAGACAGACATACTTTTCTGTGCCACTAAAGGCGTTTGTGGGCATCAGGTGCTTGTCTGGGTAAAACGATACTGGTGATTTTCAAAAAATGTAAGAAGATAGCAACTAGATAATATGTAACAAAGACTGAAATGTATTGTGCCTTTGAAATGTTGCCTCTCCCTGCAGCTCACTCTCTTGCTCTCAGCTTACTCTCTTGCTCTCACTTCTCTGACAATAATATGAATCATTTTTTTAATGCAGGAGTGGTGTGTAACTGGCAGGCAAGGTGAGGATAGGGGGGGATGAGAGAGAGAGAGAGGTGGATAATGGACACGAAGGGAACATATTTACAGAGCTTTGTTTCCTGTTGAGGACTGGAAGACCAAACATAAAACATACTGTATGTCCATAGCAGCCAATGTCTTTGACGTTCATATGCCTCTTCCTGCCTGCCGCTATATTTCAGAGGTGGGACCAAGTCACTATTCACAAGGTCCAAGTCTCAATTAGAACAAGTCAAGTTTTGAGTTCAATCCAAGTGGTGCATTCTAAGAGCAAATCGAGTCCAGTGAAGTTAAAGAAAATGTATACATGCAATGACTACAAATATTTGTCTATTTATTTTGTTTACAACACATTTTGATTATTCAATAATACATTTTAACAATTCCAAATGCAAGCTTCAAAATTAAATTATCAATTTCAAGCAAATTTTGACATACCAAAAGACCTGTAATTGACACTTGATGCCTCATTGCTGGTGAGCTTCCCAATTAAACAGTTTATATTCTTGACCCCCCAAAATGTTTGGAACTGCATATGTATTTATGGCAATCCTCTCTCCCTACAATTTGGCATTTGCGCTGCTTCCGATCACATCAGCAATATGTTCAATAGCTACCCAACCTGTGTTGTTTGACAGTTTGCTGGTCCAATCAAATGCCCAATGTGCGTTTCACTAGCCAATCTGTTGTAAGAACAATTGGCAAGTGCGTTGCTGTGGCTGCAGTCTACAGCTGCGTGGAGAGTAATCCACAGGTAATTTAAAGTCATCGGTCTCAAGTCAAAGTCTCGAGTCTTGAGGCTTCAAGTCTCAAGTTATTTTCTGTTCTTTCTAGTTGAAACTCAAGTCATCAAATTTCTGACGAGTCAAACTCGAGTCCATGTCATGAGACTCAAGTCCACACCTCTGCTGTAATTTCCTCCTCTCTCTACTCCTGCCCCAGTCTCTCACTTAAAGTTGGGTCATTGCATTTTTTTTGTGACACTGTTGGATGTGTTGTTACCACACATGGGCATTGTGGTTGTCGTTGGTTTCCGAATGAACTGTTTTGCTTATGACATTGGACCCCGCTTGCACTGATAGAATTTCTTTGATGAGTTAGTGATCTCTCTGTGTCTTTATCTTCCTTTCCATTTCTTCCTCTAACCAGCTGGAGCTGAGGGCGGAGAGAGCGTGACCTTTTGTTAGTGGGCTGAGAGTAAGGTCCGTGTGGTTGACTCCCCCGCCCTCTCCCAGATAAACTCAATGAATAGTATCGTCCTGGGGACTGCTGGGTAGGCAGATTAACCAATGAGTCTCTCACAGTATATTACTACACCAGGAATTGTTTGGCCTTTTTCACCTTAGCTTTACCACCATTAACACAACTGAAAATAAGAGCAACTAAACTGTCATGACATTGATTTAGATGTGTTGATTATTACTTCCAATAGGCACTTTCTTCAGGAAATGTATGGTCTTTGATTTAGACGTGTTGAATATTACTTCCAATAGGCACTTTCTTCAGGAATTGTATGGTCTTTGCGCTGATGTTTTTCCACAGGGTTCATTTAATTAGATACATTCAACCAAATTTCAGACATATTAACAGTGAGAAAAAAAACCTTTGCAAAGTTTTTGTGTATCCAATCATATTTGCCAAAATGTGTGTGCAACGTTGGAGCAACATGTTATTGGGCGTAGCTCTTTGTCAGAGCGTGTCACCCTGTAAAGAGATCTGTATGAAAGGGCATAGTTTGTTTTCACCGTAACTGAAACTGAGGAGAGTCGGCCAAGGGCACACTGTGAGCTGTGTTTGGTCACTCTCCCTTTCCCTCATCTTTCTTTGCTTTTAGTTCCTTTCTGGACCATTCAAATGCTAATAGAGGTCAGGAGATGAGGTGGTTCTCACGTTCAACTTGAAACTTGGGTCCTTTGTGTGGCTGTGGCTCAAGCTGCTGGGACAGAAGCCAGAGTTGAAATGAATGTCTGTTGAAATTCCCCAATGGGATTGGCCTTGGGCTGGGGCATGGGCTGGCTTTACAGGCTGGGGCTGACCACCTGGGGAAGGTCTGGTCGGGGTTGGCCTTTTCTAGACTTGCCTAAGTTTGGGCTTGGGTTGCTGATTTGGTCTGCGTTTTGGGTTTGGGTTGAGCTGGGGTTTGAGCTTGGGCTGGAACTTTGCAGAGGCAGGGGTCTGGGGTTTGGGCTGGGGTTGTGGTAGGGGGCTGGAGCTGGGCTTTAGGCTCTAGAGCTGCCAAGGATGAACCTATTAGGGATATGTTGGAACTTTGGACAAAGGTCCATTGACTTTGTAATTATTATTCAGTAAAAGGAAGAACGGGGCCTCCTGAGTGGCGCAGAGATCGTCACTACACACCTGGGTTCGATCCCAGGCTGTATCACAGCTGGCCTTGATCGGGAGTCCCATAGGGCGGTGCACAATTGTCCCAGCGTCGTTTGGGTTAGGAGAGAGTTTGGCCGGGATGGGCTCATCGCACTCTAGCGACTCCTAGTGACGAGCCGGGCGCCTGTAGACTGACCTCGGTCATCAGTTGAACAGCGTTTCCTCCAACACATTGGTGCGGCTGACTTCCGGGTTAAGCGGTGGGTGTTAGGAAGCGTGGTTTGGTGGGTAATGTTTCGGAGGACGCATGACTTGCCCGTTGGGGAGTTACAGAGATGAGACAAGATCGAAATTGGGGAGAAAAAGGAAGATCAGTAGCTAAACAGCAGATTGGTGATGATTAGTGTTTCTGTGGATGCTTGCAGATCCACAGAATTAAAGAGGACTCTTATTTAACCTTTATTTAACTAGGCAAGTCAGTTAAGAACAAATTCTTATTGACAATGACGGCCCACCTGGTCAAACCCGGACGACGCTGGGGAAATTATGCGCCGCCCGATGGGACTCCCCACGGCCGGTTGTGATACAGCCTGGAATCGGACCAGGGTCTGTAGTGACCCCTGCGCCACTCTGGAGCCCGAAATACGGTAACAAAATACATATTTTGAGCTCCTACATTTTTCTTGTACATAGGCCTCTAAATAGCTTCTGGAGTTAGGAGTTTGCATCCATTTCAGTTCTGACGGGTTGTCCTTAAGTTAACTTTGTAAGCATGATTAACCACTTTGCCAAGCCTCGCAATCGTGGGTCATTTTTAGAAACTGCGTCAGAATTGCATGGCCTATACAGTATGTAAGAGACAAATGACACGTGAAATTTCAGCGGAGTTGGTCATAAAGGCAGTCAGCTGAAGGTTGGTGGCTGATAAGTGGTGGTTTTGTAAAAGTACTTGTTTAGGTTATACTTACATTTTAGGAGAACAAAAATAGTTTTATGAGAGTCCATTCTCTGTGTTACCTTGAGGAATCAGATAATTCCTCAGTAGGGAAACATGAATTGCATGAGTACTGCCCATGCCCTTGGGTGTGCTGAAACAGGCAGTGATTGCTGCATTTGCCCTGAGGCTACACTAGTGGTATCTATCAATAATATAGTGATATAGAACCCGTGTTTGCGTACGCCAGGAGTTGAGAAGTTAAATAACTGAATGGTATCATTAAAGCTTAGTTAGAAGGAAAACAAGGCTGCCCAGCCACAAGTGGTTGAATGTTTATTATAGAGGTTGACCGATTATGATTTTTCAACACCAATACCGATTATTGGAGGACCAAAAAAAGCAGACACTGATTAATTGGCCTATTTTATATATATATTTGTATTAAATGCAAATTACAACAATACTGAATGAACAATCAACACTTTTATTTTAACTTAACTTAACATAATACATAAATAAAAATCAATTTAGTAAATAAATAATGAAACATGTTCAATTTGGTTAAATAATGCAAAAACAAAGTGTTGGACAAGAAAGTAAAAGACCAGTATGTGCCATGTAGAAAAGCTAACGTTTAAGTTCCTTGCTCAGAACATGAGAACATATGAAAGCTGGTGGTTCCTTTTAACATGAGTCTTCAATATTCCCAGTTAATAAGTTTTAAGTTGTAGTTATTGTAGGAATAATAGGACTATTTCTCTCTATACCATTTGTATTTCATATACCTTTGACTATTGGATGTTCTTATAGGCACTTTATATTACCAGCCTAATCTTGGGAGTTGATAGGCTTGAAGTCATAAACAGTTCTGTGCTTCAGGCATTGCTAAGAGCTGCTGTTTGAAGGAATGCTTAGGAGCCTGCTGCTGCCAACCACCACTCAGTCAGACTGCTCTATCAAATATCAAATCATATACTTAATTATAATATAATAAACACACAGAAATACGAGCCTTTGTTCATTAATATGGTCAAATCCGGAAACCATCATTTCGAAAACAAAACGTTTATTCTTTCAGTGAAATACGGAACCGTTACGTATTTTATTGAATGGGTGGCATCCATCAGTCTAAATATTGCTGTTACATTGTACAACCTTCAATGTTGTCATAATTATGTACAATTCTGGCAAATGAATTACGGTCTTTGTTAGGAACTAAATTTGTTAGGAACTAACTTTTTTGTTACGGTCTTTGTTGCGAACTTTCAACAGTAAAAATCGAAAAGTATTTGGTTTTCAATATACTTAAAGTATCAAAAGTAAATGTATAAATCATTTCATATTCCTTATATTACGCAAACAGACAGCACGATTTTCTTGTTATTTTATTTCACGAAATAGCCAGGGGCACTCTCCAGCACTCAGACAATTTACAAATGAATATTTTGTGTTTAGTGAGTCTGCCAGATCAGGATGTTCTCTTGGTAAGTACATGAATTGGACCATTTTCCTGTCCTGCTAAGCATGTGAAATGTAACAAGTACTTTTGGGTGTCAGGGATAATGTATGGAGAAAAAAGTACATTATTTTCTTTAGGAATGTAGTGGAGAAAGAAGTATATGTTGTCAAAATTATACTGTAAATAGTAAAGTAAAGTACAGATACCCTAAAAAACTTCTTATGTCTTACTTTAAAGTATTTTTACTGACTGTAAGTACTTTACACCACTGTGTGTACGCAGTGTGCTACCTACCATGCTGGAATATTTATGCCCGAGCCACACAACGTGCAGTAAGACTATAGGAGCCTTTATAAGGCAGCCCATTTTGGTTTGGTGGAAAGAAAAGTGAACTAGCTGCATTCTTAAACATAAATAACAAACCTCCCCCGTCCTGATGGAGTTTGTTGGGGGGGGGGGGGGGGGGCTGATCTCGACCCCGCGACAACTCTCTGATGGCGGTTAGGCAGGGTGGCACGAGACTGATTGGGAAATATTTATTCCTTTTTGTTCTGAAATCCTGGCTGCGGACCAAACATCACAAATGATGTTTGTTTTGTCATAGGGCGTGAGCGGCAATGGGCACCGAATCTGTCTCAGAGGGCGTTGTGGAATGACTGATGTGCTCTCCCGCCCCAACACAGCTGCCGTCTATAGACCAACATCACACATACCCACGTATACACTTTACTTACTTGACCTTATTACATGTATTTTTACAGGGACCATGCACATTAATCGACATTTCTCTAAAAGTGCCGGTTTTAGCCAGCAGGCTCATTTTCAACTGCACACACACACAAACGCACAAACACACACCGGCGCTCACATACAGCACTTCAGAGCATGAAGACACACCACTGTTCATAAAATACTTCTCTTAGCTCACCATATACAATATACCCTTCAGGACCAACATTTCATGAGACAATAACACTACAGGCCTAGGTTGAACAATATATCAAAGTAGGTCAATATGATTTTATATACAGCCTTTACTGTGTGTGTGTGTGTGTGTGTGTGTGTGTGTGTGTTTTTCTTGTGTAATTCGTTCAGATAATAGGTCCTTGCCACTCATAAGCCCTATCATATCAGATTGTTTAGCGTCCATCTTGTGTGCTCCATATTCAACTTGTTCAGCTGTCTCAATGTGCAGCGGCCATTCTGACAGCATCAGTACGAGTGAAGGAGAGGAACGAGAGAGCCATTCATCTCCAGGACCATTTTTTTTTTATTTCCCCATGCAAAAATGACTGCTACTCAGACAATCGCTTTCGTGACAGGTAATTATTTACGTCTGGAGCTCCAGCCGTACACCTCCCTCCTCCTCCTCCTCTGCTTCCTCCCCAGCCATCTCTCTCAAGGCCCTGGCTGGCAAATGAGTTTCAGCTCAGCCACAGCTGCCCCAGATAAGTGAGAGGAATGTGGGGCAGCGGTGGGTGCTGCTTTTGGTGTGTGGGTCCTGGTCTCCTCTCCTTGCCTGTCACCGGGATAGGGGAGCCTGGAGGCCTGTGGACCTGGGCCAGTTCCTGCTCATATTTTATCATATGTTTAGTGGGAAGTGAGAGATGGAAGGGAGGAGGGAGAAACTGGGACGAAAATGTTGCTAATCAGTGACAGTCACCCTCCTCTCATTATATGGAGTCAAAAGCATTTCCCAGAGTCTGAGTAGATACTGTATGAATATGTGCCTTCTAAAGCAACATCAACATTTAAGGCCGTGTGGCAAACCATAATGCAGGCACTAGGGAGGGGTGTGTGAACATGCAGGCACTAGGGAGGGGTGTGTGAACATGCAGGCACTAGGGAGGGGGGTGTGAACATGCGGGTCTGGGCAGAGGAGATGTAGTCGTTGTTTGTGTTCGTCTGTAAGTTGTTGTTCGTATGTTATTTTTATATTTGGTGTAAACAGATCTAGGGATGAGTCCCAAATTGCTCCCCGGGGCTCTGATCAAATGTAGTGCACTATATAGGGAATAGGGTGCCATTTGAGATGCAGTCTAGACCAGAGAACAGTCGGCTCCCCCAGGTTAAGTGTCTCTTTGTACAGCGCCTCAGGGGCTCATATCAGGTTTCTCCCCAATCCCAAATCGACTGATGATACTTAAACAGGGGACAGATGTGATTTGTTTGTTGCCGATGGGTTCTTGGACATTAGGGACACGGGACACAGATAGAGGAGCAGAGGGCCGGTCAGTCGGTTCATTGCTGGTAGACTGCTGGTGACATTGCAACTCCTCCTGGCTCCAGCTGTTTGTCAGGTTGTAGAGAGAGAGAGGAGTGCGGTGAGAGACGGCTTTGTGTGGTAGTGCCTCCGACGCATGGCAAGGAGCGATGGCAAGGACGGGAAAAGCAGAGCTCTTTTTTACAGCGTTTACAGTCTGTCTGTCTGTCTGAGTCCGTCTGTCTGTCTGAGTCTATCTGTCTGTCTGAGTCTATCTCTCTGTCTGAGTCCGTCTGTCTGTCTGAGTCTATCTGTCTGTCTGAGTCTATCTCTCTGTCTGAGTCCGTCTGTCTGTCTGAGTCTATCTGTCTGTCTGAGTCTATCTCTCTGTCTGAGTCCGTCTGTCTGTCTGAGTCTATCTCTCTGTCTGAGTCTATCTCTCTGTCTGAGTCCGTCTGTCTGTCTGAGTCTATCTGTCTGTCTGAGTCCGTCTGTCTTTATGTTGCATATCTCAGTCACTTCACACGTAGCATGGAAATCACACAGAGCAGTCTAAGGTACCTTTGGAAAGGTAGTGTATGCCATAGCTGTAAGATGAAGTGCATCTAAGGAGTATGTTTTCAAGGACCAGCGTCAAGATATATAATGAAAACTGAAGTTAATTGACTTTCTACTGGATCTCAAAGAAGCTCACTGAGATTGTATGCCTACTTCAGAACCTGCTAGACACATTCTGTATGGAACACAGGCTTTCAGGATTCACATGTGAAAAGCTACTGCTGTTCTTTGATCAAAGTACCTCATTCTTTCATCAAAGTAGAGGCATTCTGTAGAACAGTGGTCTACTGTATGTCTCTGGGTGTAGCTTTAATGGTTCCCACACACTTAACTGGATTCTCCCCCCAAACATGTCAGCCTGAGTTAGTCAGCAAATTAATAGGTGCAGAAATGCGAAGGAAAGCCTGACCCCTCTCTCACTTTAATCGATCTGACTACAGTGACACTAAGTGCAGGATTGTATGTGTGTGTGTTGGGAGATAAGAGATTGCATTTGTGTTTGTGTGTGTTAGTCCAATGAGAGGGAGAGAGCGTGTTGAGTGTGAGAGCGTGTGTTTGTGAGAGCATGTGTGTGTGAGAGCGTGTGCGTGTGCATGTAAGTGTGTGTAGGGGCTGTGGTGGGTGTGATTGATGGCCCTGCACACACAGTGCGTCACACACACACACACCGGCAAACACACTCCGCTTTGGCTGGGTGCAGATGTGCTGCTCTCCTCTGCAGCCTGCACTCGGGACCCACCATTGTTATTACTTATTCTCCCCAGCGCTGGGGGAACGGCAGGCTCTGAATGCAGAATGCCCGCACGGCTGTCCAGTCAAAAGACACTGTATCGATCAACACATCTGGAAGGTGGTCAACACTGCATGAGCTCACTGCTCGTTTACCACCACCACCAATACGGGCGGCCATCTTGTCTTCATGCTAATTATTGCAGTGCTTTTGTCACCTTGGTGCAAAGACAATAGTCTGCCTGTGCGATGTACAAGGCCTGTTGTAATGAAATGAGGCCTGTTTAGCTATGATGTATTACTTTAATTACACTTAGTTTCAAAGTGCCTCCACCTGATTTGATGTTTTCGAACACAGCTTGGCTTTTAGCTGCTGCCCCAAAATGATCCCAAAAAGCGAGAATCTTATTCGTGAAAGATGCACCAAGTCAATTTTCTACCCATGCTATGTTTACCAAGAATGTTGTTTTTTGTCGACTTGTGTGCGAACTCTGAATGAACTCTCCTTTTTGAGGGATTTGAGCAGACATAAAGGAGATTCGTTCTCTCTCTTTTTTGGGGCGGCTTTTTTCCCTGCCGTTTTTACCCAAATATCCATTGAAATCCCTCTTCTGTCTGGTCTGGACTAATCATGTTTAGAGCAGTTGTTTTATGAGGCTTGCCTCAACCGCTGAGCTGTGGGTTCGCTGGAACATCATACATCAACGTTTTTCACATTTTTTACTTCACAAGAAACAAAATACAAAAAAATAGACCATATGTTAATATTCTCAGATTTTGTACCATGGAGTCAAGAAATATGCAGTTCAACTTGAGCAACAGTATGTCCATGAATAAATAAATACATTTCTGATGGTGCTGAGTGTGTGGGGCTTGCCATTGTAAGGCAACCATTCTCTTGGCTGCTGTTTAGCTGGCAAATCCTTCTCTGCTTGTATGTTAAATTCAGTGAACACAAAATGCCTGATAATGATGAAGGAGAAAACCTCTGGGTACTTCCAGGCTATGGACAAGTGTGCCAGCAGTTCCCTGAGGGCAGAGCGTACAGACAGGGGGGAATTTATGTTTTGTTTTTTTGTCGCATATGGGCAAAATTGTAGTGAGTAATTTGGTGATTTGAGTTTGTAGATGAGAAGGTGACAGAACATCATGACATATATGATCATGCTATGATATTGTAATAATAGCAGGTCTTGTGATGTGTTCAGTGGTCTTCAAGTGAAAGCTCTGGTAATAAAAATAAAAAAAGTTACGTTTTCGCGGAATGTTGCTGTGATGTCGTCATCCTCATGAATGATCACGATCTAATAACTAATTAAAGTAGGATCAACATATTTTAGAAGGGGGCGGAAAGTTCCATCACCTTCCCGGGTGATGAAAGATTGTCTGAGAAAAGAACCACAGAAAGTTTGTCACTGGTAACACTTTATTTACTTAATGGCGATATGTATAATGCTTCATTAGGCCTACTTGTTATAAACATGCATGAGCCTTTTTTAATGTCTTATGATAAATCTTATAATATGTTATCCCCCTCTATGTCACTTGACTCAAAATGTCTGCTATTTATCCCGAATCATTGTGAGATGATAATAACATATCGTGAGGAGGTCATACTGCTTATGACAAGTCTTACAACGCATTTGAATCATAATACATTATGCCAGCATTAAAGTAAGCAAGTTGGCTAACACCCCGAAGAGTAGAACTCATTAATATGAGTCTATGTCCCCCTCAACAAACTGTGTTTTTGGTCAAACGGCTGGCGATGGCTCTTCAGTGCACTGTGTCGGGGCCCATAGCTGCTGTGAATCAGACAGAGACACATCTCAATTTTCCTCTGAGACAGCTGCAGTGGGGAATATAAATAATACATGGAGTACAAGTGAAGACTTTAGAAGTATCGAGCAGCCTTATTCCTCTGGGCATGTGCACCAGACACCTCATTTATTCCTGGCCTCGCCTTGACTCTCCCTCCCGCTTTCCCTCCCTTTCTCTCTCGCTCTCATTTTTTCTCTCGCTGTCTCCTTACCTCTGTCTCTCTTCATCTCTCTTTCTTTCTTTCCCTCTGTCTTCCTGTCTCTTCTCTCTCTTCATCTCTCCCTTCCTCTTTCTCCCTGTCTTTGGAGACAGACTGACCCCATCATCACACACATCATATTTGTACACAACCTGCATGCATATGATATGGCCACGCTGTCAGACCATGCCTTGTAGTTTATTTTGTATTTTTATTTTATTTAACTTTTTAAGTCAGTTAAGAACAAATTCTTATTTACAATGACGGTCTACCCCAGCCAGACCCTAACCCGGACAACATTGGCCAATTGTGCACCGCCCTATGGGACTCCCAATCACGGCCAGTTGTGATAAAGCCTGGAATCGACCCAGGGTCTGGAGTGACACCTCAAGCACTGAGATGCAGTGACTTAGACCGCTGTACCACTCGAGAGCAGTAACATTATTCAAAGGGAATAATTAGATCACATGCATTTTAATTAAATATATATATATATCTATCTATTATATATACGATCTATAAGATATGTATGTTTAATTCAATTATACTGTATGGATCACAGATAGTTACAACTGACAGTCATTTCTTCTGAAATTGTAGATTTAACACAGACCTGATAAACAAATCCCATAAATATTGTATTGGTCTGTTTTGGACCACAGGTTGAACATGAAGAGCAGGTAAGAATAGTTTTGACTTGGCTACTGTGTATTTCTATGTATTTGTATCATTTTCTAATCAAATCCTACATCCTAGTCATTGAGAGACGGTAAATGCTCAGACTACATAGTCTCTCCTCCATTGCCATGTACAGTATTTGCCTTACCAAGTTCACTAGAAAAGTTCCTCCCGCAATGTAACACATTTCCTCCTGGCTTCCTCTCTCTGCTGAACCGTTAAAACCAAGCTTTTTTCTCGGCTTGGTCTGTCTGTATGGAACTGCAGATGCAGGATCTTAATTTGAGCCAGTTTTGCTACAGCAGGAAAATAATCCTGCAACAACATGAAATGTGAATAATTATGTGAATTATATTTATTGGATATTTTTGTAGGGGTTGATGCATTTTTTGTAAGAGAAAATCAAGCCTGAAATTTCAAAGTGGAAATTACAAACTTCAGAAGGCTTTTTAAATCTACATTTTTACATTTTCTGCATTTCAGGAAAGTTCTCCTGCAATAGGGTGTTCAAAATAAGTTCCTACACTTGTATGCAAAGCCCCTGTAGCTACAATATATTGTGGAGCGGGCATACCTGTCTGTTACACTTTTACCAAGGGAATTGTTACTGCCCATAGTGCACAGCCAAGCTGCGATTGTTTGAGAGAAAGGGAAGTGTGTCTGTTCTGTCGGGGTAGCGTAGCGGAGATGCTATTGTCTGCATCATACCTTTGTTCTCCTGTGTTTCCCAGTTTCCCATGTTCTATAGGCTCCTGTTGAATGATTGGTGTGAGTAATGTAATGAGCTGCTGAGGACAGGTCTTCACACCTGACCCGGTGCCTTATTAAAACACACTGGATGTACGCATGAGCAGATGCACACACACAGATACACACACTCAGACACGCAATCACACACACACACTCAGACAAACACACACACTCAGACAAGCACACACACACACACACACACACACACACACACAGGTACACACACTCAGACACGCAATCACGCCCCCCCACACACGCGCACACACACACACACACACTCAGACATACACACTCAGACAAACACACTCAGACAAACACACACACACACTCAGACAAACACACACACTCAGACAAGCACACACACACACACTCAGACAAACACACACACTCAGACACTCAGGCACACACACACTCAGACACACACACACACACACACACTCACTCATTGGCACTACTTATACTTGCTGTTATACTTGTGAGTGGAAAGGGAGGGAGGGGGACAAGAAAGTCCTTATGCCGCAACTGTGTAGAGAAGCAGGAGGGATTCAGGGGAAACAACAGCAAAACATCAACAGCTGAGCTGACCATCTCACACTCCTTTTCTATGTCATCTCCAACTAGGACTGGACAATGACCGCAAGCAGGGGGAAAAACACTTCCCATATTCCAAAAAGTGCGCAGGGCTGAATATGAAAATACGTAACAGTACTCATCGCATTACGGTCGCGGTACTCTGTCCCAAACTTTGTGACGGATTACTATGCAAAAATTCGGAAAATGAACGAAACACACAAACAACAAAGAGTCGGACAAAAGGTGAGTGCAGTTCGCCGATCTTACCCTACCATTCATCCTAACCCCCTTTTCCCCCTCCAGTATCCCCTGCTTGCTCTCTCTCTATTCTTTCTGTTCTTACGTTTTTCTTGCCATTGTCTGTGTCCAGCGTAGTCTTTCTGGCTGAATGCGGGTGTCATGGAGAGGGAGCAAAGGTTCTGGTGTTTGGGGAAGGCATTGTCAAAGCCACGGCTATCTATTGTGTCTGTGTGCCTGACCCTCCCTCTCTCCTTCTCTCTCTCTCTCTCCCTCCGCTCTCCCAATCCTGGGCCTCTCTCAGCTCTGGAGCGAGGGATTGATAGAGAGAGTGAGAGAAAGGAAGAAGAGAAGCGTGGCGTCAATTTGGCAGCTGCCCGGTGCCCAGCTGCATTGGAAACCTCCTGCCGCCTCTTCTTTTGCGGTAGTTCCCTCCCGGAGTGGTTTGTTTGGTCGACGGGTGTCCTGAGTGGGTGTCTGGCTACGCTCCCCTGCGGCAGGGCTGGCTGCTGGGGCTGTAAATGTGGCTATACCCCCTAGGGGGCTGAGGAATGGTGGTCTGGCCAGAGCTCTGAGGCACTGGCCCCCAGGTATACTGCTCGGAGCCTGAGTGAGTTCTCCCTCTTGCTCTCCCGTCGTCCCCTATCCCCTTAGCCGGTAGCTGAACTGCCAAAACCACCACCGTCTCTTTCTCTCATCCCCCTTTTCCAGCTCTTCACTGGGTTAAGATACGTTTTAATGATCTCTTACCTGTCAGTAGTTACTAAGTGCTTTTTAAGTGCATGTTTCCCTTCAATTGAGTGTTAAAATGTAGTGTTAGAGCCGTTCACCTATAGGGGCCGTGGGACTAAAGAGTGCATGCTTCTGTTTAGTAAATCAGTGAGCATTTTGGGGCCGTTGGTAAACGTATCCACACAACCACCAGTCACACACACACACACAATGTGTAAGTTGGGATCTTTTGTATTGTTACTGTAAATGAGGACTTTTACCAAAGAATAGACGACTATGAAGGATAGCTCAACCTTTGGATGCAAAGCACACTTCCTCCTCTCATTTCCTGTCTCTGACTGTGACTTTGTTTCTATTGCTGTAGACGTTCATAATTTGAAGGACAGAGCTCAAGTAAACTGATAGATTTACAGAGCCAAATGTTTTGGTACCAACTCAAATTGTTCTGAATTGAATTACGTGTTACACCAAAGAGCAAACGTTTGTTTTACAGTGATATTGAAACATGTTGATGAAATTGAAAGTTGGTATAAAAAAAAAGTGAGAGAATTTGATGGTTCAGTAAATTTGTATAGTCTGGTGCCTGTTTGTTCCCCATAAGCTGCTGTTGTTTTTGTTTCTAAATGTTTACTGTTCTTTTAAACCCAGTTTTGAATGAAAATATACTGTGACATTGTAGCTGTATATCTGAAGCTAGTAAAATGCCTTTTCAATCTCCTATATTTCAGCTTCTGAAATGTAAAATAGATCTAAGCAACTTTGTAACTCGTGATATTCCTCAGCTTTAGTCAGCAGATTTCAAATTGATTAAATCTTTTTCAGGATTTTGCCATATTTCTCCCCTGCAGTTCAGTATTGGATTTGTTTTTTTTTGTCAGGGCGTGCGCAGTTGAGCTCCTACCAACTGGTGTTGCAATGCAGCAGTCTGAAGCTAAATTGATTAAACAGTCTGGAATGCCAGACAACCGATAGTCTCACACTCAGGTTTGATTGGCTGGAATTACATTCTAGCTGATGCCAGATGGGATGATTTTCAAACGGTCATTTTTGCATCAAAGTCCTCATAGCCTGATCCTTATAACCTGATCATTATTGCACATAATGGCATGGCAGATGAAACAGAGACTATTTCTGGAATAAATCATTTGGAATAAAAACATTTGATTCTTTTATGTGGATTTAATGTGATTTATTTATCACAATTGCTAAGGCTTCCGAAAGAGAGCAATCTGAACTCTTTGGTTCTGAGGTGACCCCTGTTATATATACTACTAAAACACTGGCAAATACATTTTCCTTTTCTTTTGTTGAGAAATTGTGGGATAGTTTAGCCACAAAAAACAGTGTTTGATGGAAAACTAAGGGAGAATAGAGAGAGATAGACAGAGAGGGGGGAGAGAAACCTTTGTACTTTACAAATTGGAAGTACAATTAAATATACATATTTTAAAGGAGTAAATATAGCATAAAGAAAATATCTTTACATTGACGTATTCTTTTAACTCACTGAATTTTGTCGGATTACTGTAGAAAAAAACCCGTTAGAATTCTATAGTGTATAGTCAGTAAACTATATACTTTCTTCATTGTAGCCTCTGATATTGTAAGAATACTTTCAACTGAGAGATAATACTACATGTTATTTACAAAAGTGGACAGATTCATTTCGTTTACCGAAAGTGTTAGTGCTCAGCGTTGTGGAATCTGCAGTGCAGAAGTGTGCTGTGATTAGAGTGTAGTATGTCTGACTGTCCAGGAGAGGGGGAAAGGATATCTTTATTCAATGAATAGAAATCTCCCCGATGAACTGCACTTCTGATCGTCCCAGCTCTTAGTCCCAGTACAGCATACCAGTACTCATTTTCACAAAACTTCTCAGTTTAAGAGTGCTGGTCTAGGATCAGCTCCTCCCTGCCCATGTCCTTTAATTTATGAAGTGCTTTATGAATACAGGCCCAGATCTGAGAGAAGCCTGGTTGATTTATTGGTAGAGGGGCTCTATCATGAAACAATTGTATCTTTGGCCAAGCAGTTTTTTTTTATGCTTTCTTAAATAACATTTCTTAAATAAAATTTCTTAAATAACATTTCTTAAATAACCTTTTCTTAAATATCATTTTTTTTAACTGACCTTTCTTCAATAATTGTGAGCAATATACAAGAATGGTGAATGGCATATTTCTGCCTATTATTAAGCCATAGTCATGTTTAGTCAAGAACATGATATAGAATTTCTACTTAACACATATTTCTAATAATAATAATACAAGGATTTTGTAAAGAGTTTAGTTTTAAAGTTGAGATTATTCCATAGGAACTACTTACTGTACTCGGTCTCTTCATTAGAAATGAAAACTTTATGAAGGAGATGGAATGTTGCTGCCGATGTTGTTTATTTGACCAGATAATTGGTTTGAATTGTACAATGACATACTAACAAATAGCATTACATTTGTAGTGAATGGAATAAAATGATACTGAAGACTGTTCGATGGAAAATATATATATATATTTTTAAATACTACAGTAAATGTAAAATAAACAGAATCAATATAAATATAAATACCAATATAAATAGTTTCTACTTTTACCATAGGCTCCGGGTTTTCAGAATTGTTAAGCCAAGCTAGTTTTTATGTAGAATCTCGCTTTGTGAGAATTATGAAATTCACTCTGCAGAATGTACAATTGTTTTTGACATGATTGGAGTGTTGGACGTCCTTTTCCATGTGTGTCTCCAGAGGCACAGAGAAATATGTGTTTGATTACCAGATCTAACTCTGCTCCTTAGAGTTTTCCCCCAACTTTTCAACACATAAATGATTAACGTTAAATAAACCACACATCTAGCAAACAAACAAAAATCTGTACTAGATCCCAGGCTGTAGATAATAAACACCCTATCAGCCTGTTGCTTTTCTTCACAGATAATTCAAAGTTTGTGATGATTCAAAAGCCTGGTTGAAGTGATAGTGTAGTGTTGCATTGGCTCAGCGGTAGAGTAGAGTAGAGCAGGACGGGACTGTATGGCACAAAGAGGGACGGGACGTTGATTTGTTCCACGTTCTGTAAGCCCCCTCGTTCCCCCCTGGCGCCCCACCCCTCTCTCTCTCTCTCGCTCTCTCGCTCTCTCTCTCTCCCGAGCAGTGTAAACACACAGCTCCAGAGGAATGTTGGACTCTCTGACCTCACAGCAAACACTCTGGTGCAGTTCACTCGGTTCAGCCTGGCCGTGCTGTGCTCCGAGTGCAGCCAGCCCCTCTCCCCTCGCCTCGCCCCTCTCCCCTCGCCACTCCTCTCCTATTTGACTCAGTGAGAGACAGAGAGAGAGAATGAATGAGGGCGGTAGAGAGAAACAGAGCGGCCAGATTCCTTCCTGCTCTTGCTCTCTCTCCGTAGCGGGCGGACCCCATTGTGTGCAGTGCATGGCACACATGAACAGCCCCCCCACACACTTCTGCACACTGCAAACCCCCTTCCCCAATGCCCCCCTTCTCCCTCTCCCCTTTAACTGTCACTCCCCACAACTCCCCATTACGTCCACACCGAGCCCCACCGCAGTGGCTCACAGTGGCTTGCGGTTCCTGGAGATATGCTATATGGTACGGAGACGCAGGTAGTGTCCCTGCCTGGGCGGTTGGTTGTGCACTGATAGGCAGCTGTAAAGCATTGAAAAGCAAAGGGTTACTGCCTTACTGGTGTTTGTATTTGCCTCTGATTTGGACCTCTCCCCATAGTGTTATCTTTCTGTGGCGCAGGAGAAGTAGAACCTTTAAGCTGCTTCCTGACCATGCAGTCACCACCAGCGAACTGACAGACAGGAGTGGATCAGCTGAAGTTAGATCAAAGCAGACCTCACCTGTCAGTGTGTGTAAAGGTAGTGTAAAATGAATGCTTGACCTCTCTTTCTCTCCCTCTGTCTAAGCCAGCCAGATTGGGCTCGGCCATTTTTTAGCAGACACAGCAAGCCATCCCTACACACATGCTGCACATGCACACAGACCAATGTGCATGCATGCATGCTCGCACACGTGTGTAGACACAGATTTATGCTTGTACACATACACCACACACACAGCTGCCGAGGCTGGAGGGCTAATAGTTAATGTGTCTGGGATGGGTGGGGAAGCTGTCAGGGCAGGGAGCACAGTGAGCCACACATTCATCCCACTGGGCTACCTCTCATACAATAAACAGGTATGATAAATGTGTTTGTTTTTTCACTTCGCTAAAAGTGTTTTCACTGTGGTTTCCTTAGGTCCTGTCATTTCATACACATCACAATTTACCCGGAGATTTAATTTTATGAACCTAGATTACCCTGGGATTTCATTTTATGAACCTAGATTACCCTGGGATTTCATTTTATGAACAATATTTACCCTGGGATTTAATTTTATGAACATTATTTACTCTGGGATTTCATTTTATGACCATTATTTAGGCTGGGATTTCATTTTATGACCTAGTTTGCCCTGGGATTTCATTTTATGAACCTAGATTACCCTGGGATTTCATTTTATGAACATTATTTACGCTGGGATTTCATTTTATGAACATTATTTACCCTGGGATTTCATTTTATGAACCTAGATTACCCTGGGATTTCATTTTATGAACCTAGTTTACCCTAGGATTTCATTTTATGAACCTAGATTACCCTGGGATTTCATTTTATGAACCCAGTTTACCCTAGGATTTCATTTTATGAACATTATTTAGGCTGGGATTTCATTTTATGAGCCTAGTTTACCCTGGGATTTCATTTTATGAACCTAGATTACCCTGGGATTTCATTTTATGAACCTAGATTACCCTGGGATTTCATTTTATGAACCTAGTTTATCCTGGTATTTCATTTTATGAACCTAGATTACCCTGGGATTTCATTTTATGAACCTAGTTTACCCTGGGATTTCATTTTATGAACCTAGATTACCCTGGGATTTCATTTTATGAACCTAGATTACCCTGGGATTTCATTTTATGAACCTAGTTTATCCTGGTATTTCATTTTATGAACCTAGATTACCCTGGGATTTCATTTTATGAACCTAGTTTACCCTGGGATTTCATTTTATGAACCTAGATTACCCTGGGATTTCATTTTATGAACCTAGATTACCCTGGGATTTCATTTTATGAACCTAGATTACCCTGGGATTTCATTTTATGAACAATATTTACCCTGGGATTTAATTTTATGAACATTATTTACTCTGGGATTTCATTTTATGACCATAATTTAGGCTGGGATTTCATTTTATGAGCCTAGTTTACCCTGGGATTTCATTTTATGAACCTAGATTTCCCTGGGATTTCATTTTATGAACCTAGTTTACCTTGGGATTTCATTTTATGAACCTAGATTACCCTGGGATTTCATTTTATGAACCTAGTTTATCCTGGGATTTCATTTTATGAACCTAGTTTACCCTGGGATTTCATTTTATGAACCTAGTTTATCCTGGGATTTCATTTTATGAACCTAGTTTACCCTGGGATTTCATTTTATGAACCTAGATTACCCTGGGATTTCATTTTATGAACCTAGATTACCCTGGGATTTCATTTTATGAACCTAGTTTATCCATGGATTTCATTTTATGAACCTAGATTACCCTGGGATTTCATTTTATGAACCTAGTTTATCCTGGGATTTCATTTTATGAACTTAGTTTATCCTGGGATTTCATTTTATGAACCTAGTTTATCCTGGGATTTCATTTTATGAACCTAGATTACCTTGGGATTTCATTTTATGAACATTATTTACCCTGGGATTTCATTTTATGAACCTACAAAGACATATGTTACAATTCTACGGCGCATTTTATGATCCCTAATATAATTTTCCACTAGTATGTCTACGTTATGCCATCACCATTTAAATCATGTTTACAGTGTAGGCCTACACCCTAAGTATGACTGGATTATCTTGGCTGTTACATCCTCTCTGTCTATGGTTGCTTGCCAAACGGCACCCTGTATGCTTTTTAGTTCATAATATAGGACATAGGGTGCCACTTGGGACGCATCCTCTGTCTATGGAGATGGCTGGGGAAGAGGGTGGGCGCCAAGCAGCTAGCTACAAGACTCGTCTCATTTCTTTAAGCTGAGTAAACGCAGCTCGGGAGTTTGGGAGCCGGAGATACCAGGGAAGAATTTCACCTGAACAAAGAGGCTGGTTGTGTTGACGCTCCACCAGGGGCTTGATCTCTGTGAGCTGTCATTTAACAGAGAAAAGGACAGTGTTCAGTAGAGGGAGGGATGGATGGAGGGATGGATAAAGAGAGGGATGGAGGGAGGGAGGGAGGGATGTAGAGAGGGATGGAGGGTGGGATTATATAGAGGGATGGAGGGAGGGATGTAGAGAGGGACATAGAGAGGAATGTAAAGAGGGATGGATGGAGGGATGAATGTAGAGCGGGATGTAGCGAGGGATGGATGGATGTAGAGGGATGGAGGGAGGAATGTAAAGAGGGATGGATGGAGGGAGGGATGTAGAGAGAAATGTAATTTGGGATGGGATGGATGGAGGGAGGGAGGGATGGATGGAGGGAGGGATGTAAATCAAATCAAAATACAAAATCAAATCAAAATCAAATCAAATGTATTTATATAGCCCTTCGTACATCAGCTGATATCTCTATGTAGAGAGAGATGGATGTAAAGAGGGATGGATGTAGAGAGGGATGGAGGGAGGGATGTAGAGAGGGATGGAGGGAGGGATGTAGAGAGGGATGGAGGGAGGGATGTAGAGCGGGATGGAGGGAGGGATGTAGAGAGGGATGGAGGAATGGATGTAGAGAGGGATGGAGGGAGGGATGTAGAGAGGGATGGATGGAGGGAGGGATGTAGAGCGGGATGTAGGGAGGGATGGAGGGAGGATGTAGAGAGGGATGGAGGGAGAAATGTAGAGAGGGATAGAGGGATGGATGTAGAGAGGGATGGAGAGAGGGATGGAGGGAGGGATGTAGAGAGAGATGGAGGAGGGATGGAGCGATGGATGTAAAGGGGGATTGAGGGAAGGATGTAGAGAGGGATGGAGGGATGGATGTAAAGAGGGATGGAGGGAGGGATGTAGAGAGAGATGGAGGGAGGGATGTAGAGAGGGATGGAGCGATGGATGTAAAGGGGGATTGAGGGAAGGATGTAGAGAGGGATGGAGGGATGGATATAAAGAGGGATGTAGAGAGGGATGGAGGGAGGGATGTAGAGAGGGATGTAAAGAGGGAAAGATCCCAGATTTTCCCATCATATGATTTTTCTCACATTATCTTTTTCAGTAAGCAAAACCTCAGCACAGCAACCCTATCTAAACAGTAATTTCAAAATGTCCGCCAATTATATTTGCTCAAGACCATATGCTGTGTCATTGTTAAATTGTATGTAATTATGTTTTTAGATTATGATTATTGTTGTCATCATGAACCTGACTGATCAGAAGCCTAACCCAGTTTTTTTGTATAGCTTTGAACCTGGTATGGTCCTCCCTGGAGAATAATTTGTTAAAGGGGACAGAGGGGTTACTCTGTCCTCTGCTGGTGGATGTTGGCCAGTGCAACAGGTTCATGACCTGGTGAATGTGTTCCTTTTCGGTATAATTTGGTTCAAGTCAATATAGCTTTAAGGTGATCATATGACAGCGATTCCTTTTGATTTTCATTACAGAGGGAAAATTATGATTCTTGCACTTTTTGTCCATTTCCCTTAAGTTGAACTTTTGTAGCATGTTGAGTAAAAGTCAGCTACTTCACAGAAGTATAGTTAATCCATACAAATATACCTTCATAAATATTCATGACATGGCTGTCATGGCTTTATCATTATAATTATCTTTGGCTACCTTCCTCCTCAAACCTTTTACACCGTGATTCCTTGTATTGCGGCTATGCGAATGAGAAGCACAGCATTTCAAGTAAATTATGCATATTAACACTGAGTATGAATATGTATGTCAATGTATATGGATGTACCTATGTACTGTATACGTCTATGAGTGTGAAATAGGTATGTGCACGTTTGAAGCCAATGCAAGCAGCCAGTGACCGTAGACTAGGAGGAGGACTGATGGCCAGGCAAAGAGAACCAGATGGCTGGAAATATAGACTGCTAAATTATTCATCAGGTTTGGAGCCTTGGGATGGATGGGAAGCTAGCTAGAGTGGACGGTTTTATTAGCTAGGAGTCGGTGGAGGACACAGAGAGGGGGGGGGAGACAAAGAGGGGGAGAGGGAGTGAGAGAGTGGGGAGGGAGAGATACTGTAGACGGTCTAGATACAAGCTGTTCTGCACTCATAGTTAAGTGTGACTAAATTGAACATCATTCCCATTTTATGCACTTTTCTCTCTGTGTGTAGTCTGACCTTGAACTTAAGCTGAAAATAACTTGCTATTCACACTATTATTTCGGCTTGGAGATGTAAGAAGTGAAGGTGTGGCGAAGTTGTCTACAGACACGCTGTATTCTGACCTCACTCGCAAGGTCGAGCAAACCTGCCTCTTCCAATTGGGAAAAGGATCTACTTCATTTTTTCGAAAATGAATAACAGCGTTCTCCATGCACTATCATTTCTAAGTTGATAAGATAAGAGCTAGTGATAATACACACAGCAACTGTTTTAGATCATTTTTCCTTATGATCCCTGGAGATCAATGTGAAACCAGCCACATGTATTGGGCCCCTTTTCCACAGTGAAATGGGCTATAAATAGATGTGCCGTTATTCCGAATTGTAATTGTGTGCCCTCATAATTTGCGTGGATGAAATATGGACAAGATATAGGCTTCTATATAGGCTTCTATTGTGCTGAACCTGCCGAGTTGATGCATGTGCTTTAGAATGTTTCAATTATATACACGGGTTTTTTTCCATTTTACTGTACAATTTTTAGCATGTTAAATATTAGCCACTATCGGGAGCCACCGTCAGTAACACCCACATACATTTATAACTGTAACTTTAGTGTTAGTTTTCTTCAATTTGTAGCTTACATTTCACATCATTCCATTCCATTGACCTTTCTTTCCTCTGTCACGTCTGTGCAGTTGTTCCTGAGGGTCACTAGCATTACTGGATCATATTAGGCTAACGCTGTACAGTAATTTAGGACATGTAGCCTATTAGAATCATTGTGGAACAGACCACACGTAGCAGGTTAAACCTGGAGCCTGGTGTATGGTTCGTACAGTTCCATGATTAGTCAGAATGAGGGTAGATTTATAGGACTATTGTTCAACCTCTATTGTGCACTTTTTTTCCACCTTCCAATAGTTCATGAAAAACTATACATTCTAAAAACATTTAACAAGACTAGGCCAACGAAAGAGGATATAGACACAACTTTTAACTTTGAAAATGTGCCTAAAATAATCTACAAGATCAGAGTATTTATTAATCTACCAGTTGGTGCTGAAACGGAGGCAAAGATGAATTAATGGCATTCTTTCATTGATCCCTACTTTCTGAACTCTTCTCTCAATCTATTCTAGTCTGTCGACAAAATTATAATTAATGTACATTGTATTTAAAGGGATGGGTTAAGATAAATGTACTGAAAACTACACGAGAAAATCTCATGGCCACTAAGTGGGAGGGTTTTCAGCAGTTTAATTAAATGTATTCAGCGTGCGCCAGGGGAACCACGCCTGCAAAGCCCGTTACTCACCTGAATAAGGTATTCATCTGAGAAAAGCCTAGGAAGGGCGAACATTTCTTAAGTCAGAATCGGCCCCTTACTGTTAAGCATGTTGTCTGCATTACTGTAAATGGGATGAGCGTGATTATACACAATGTTTCAAGCGAGGCTTGTTACATGGTGTTTAAGTAATATGGCATTATTCTTTATTCATGATACATTTCCCCTCCTTGCTGCATCCACTGCACAACACGTTAAGTGTATTCTTATTTACCTTGGGCCCGATTCAGACGCTTTTCCTACACACGCTTTCCCTACACACTTCCAGATAGTTGTTATCTTATGCAGGTGCATAACGGGCTTTGCAGGCATGGTTCGCTTGCGAGCGCTGAATACATTTAATTCAACCCCTGAAAACCCTCCTACTTGCTGGCCAACAGATTTTCTCGTGGAGTTTAAGATCAAGGTCAGAATACACTTGGAGAGAAAAGTGCATTAAAAGGGAACTCCGTTCCATTTACGTGCATTTAACTCGGGTCGGAGTTACCTCCCTTGTGACAGACATACAGTGACGTCAAAAAGTATTCACACCTCTTAACCGCATATTAAGTTGCAAGGACTCATTCCATGTTCTATAATAGTGGTTAGCATATATTTTTTTAGAACTACCCCATCTCTGTACCCCACACATACAATTATCTGTAAGATCCCTCAATCGAGTATTGAATTTCAAGCACAGATTCAACCATAAAGACCAGGAAGGGTTTTCAATGGCTCATGTGTAAAAAAACAACAGATGCTGAATATCCGTTTGAGCATGGGGAAGTTATTAATTAGGCTTTAGATGGTGTATCAATATACCCAGTCACTCAGTTGCTGGAGAGGAAGGAAACTGCTCTGGGATTTCACCATGAGACCAATGATGATTTTAAAACAGTTGAATGTTTGTGATATGAGAAAACATTGGAGTGACTCCACAACACTAAGCTAAATAACAGAGTGAAACAAAGGAAGCCTGTACAGAATAGAATATTCCAAAACATGCATCCTGTTTGCAACAAAGCACTTAAATACTGCAATAATGTGGGAAATACATTTTTGTCCTGAATACAAAGTGTTATGATTGGGGCAAATTCAACACATCACTGAGTACCACTCTTCATATTTTCAAGCATGGTGGTGGCTGCATCATGTAATGGGTATGCTCGTCATTGGGAAGGACTAGGGAGTTTTTCAGGATAAAAATAAACGGAATACAGCTATAAGCACAGGCAAAATCCTAGAGGAAAACTTGGTTCAGTCTGTTTTGCAACAGACACTGGGTGAATTGCTTACCAAGGCGACATTGAGTGTTCCTGAGTGACCTGGTTACAGTTTTAACTTAAATTGGTTTGAAAATCTATGGCAAAACATGAAAATGGCTGTCCAGCAATGCTCAACAATCAACTTGACAGAGCTTGATTGAGAAGTTTTAAAAGAATAATGATCAAATACTGTACAATCCAGGTGTGCAAAGCTCTTAGAGACTTACCCAAAAAGACTTGCTGTCAATGGTTGCTGTCAATGGTGCTGATACAATTATTGGCTCACGGGTGTGAATATTTAATTTTCAATACATTTGAAAACATTTATAAAAACATGTTTTCACTTTATCGTTATGGGGTGTTGTGTGTAGATGAGTGAGAAAAATGTGGAATAAGTCAAGGGGTATGACTACTTTCTGAAAGCATTGTACATACAAGTGACATAATTCTGTCCTTCTGTCCCTTTATATGGGTGACATGCATTCTCACTCTGATGCGCTCTCACTCTGTCACTCTCAGTCAGACACACACACACACAAATCAAATTATATTTGCCTCATGCGCCGAATACAACAGGTGTAGACTTTACTGTGAAATGCTTGCTTATGAGCCCTTCAAAACAATGCAGAGTTTTAAAAAATTTGAAGAAAATAAAAATAGTAATTTAATACACAAGAATGGAGCTATATACAGGGAGAGCACAAACACACACTCACATAAACAAACAGACATACACACACACACACTCACTTCTCTGTGGAAGGCTCAGGGGAAATAGAGCAGAGAGCCTTCACTGAGCAAGGGCTGTCTGGTGTCATGGCAACTAGTGTGGATTACCCCACCCTCCCTCCATCAGGCAGATAGTGAGAGAGTGTGAGAGAGCGATAGAAGGTGGGGTGGGGGGTACAGGTATGTCTGTATTAGCCTTATAGATAAAAAATATATTTGAGAATGTAAATAAATCTATTGGGATATTTTATGTGATGAATCTGAATACTGTAGCAGAGGGAGAGGAAAGGAAGGCACCAGCCTGAAGGTAGCTACAAGCTAGCTATAGCGCTGTGCTCTGGGTGGGTGTCCTATAAAAGATAGGGGTGCCGAACTCATTTTGCCCTGCGGACCGCTTTCGGTCTTCAACGAGGTCTGGAGGGCCCCACTGAAAATGGTTTATATTTCCTTGCCATCAACATTAGCAACAAAAATTGTATTCTATACATACTTTTTGGAATTTTCAATACTCCCTAACTAGCTTTAATTTCAGTGGTTCATTTTAAAGTATATTGAGTTTGTTTCCCCCAAAAAAATATACAGTACAGTATATATATATATATTTTAATCTAACCACCCTCGGGCTGGATTGGAGCCCCTATGTTTGACACTCATTGGATAGAGTGATAGACGGGGGAGAGGTGTGGAAACCTCTGATAGAAGAGATGCTGAGGAGAAACAGGGGTGGAAGGTTGGCAGAAAGGATGGAGAGTTAAGTGGAGCGATACTAGGAGTCGGGAACGAAGGAAGGCGACGAAGATAGGATGGGAGGGAGGGTGGAGTGGAGAAAGAGAGGCACAGAGGAGAGTGGGAACATTAGGTCATTTGAGGACACACAAAAAACTTCTCTCATACTGACATCTCTCACAGCCCCCATGATGACTTCATTACACCCCGGCTTCAGAATGGAGCCATCCTCACCCTCAGTCCTCACCACCCACAAAATTGGGACAGGGGTTTTGTCTGAAATGGAACCCTATTCCAAAGCCTATATACTGTAGTGTACTTTGTTCAGGGCTCTGGTCAAAAGTACTGCAATATTAGGGAATAGGGTACCATTTAGGATACAATCAGGTTGACAAGCTTTTATACCTGTGGGGATTTACAGAACACACACATTCACAGTTAAAATGTTCCTGAAATACTCACTCTTTTCCCCCTTTCCCTGTTTACCCTACACTCAGTATGACATCATTACCTGCTCTGGTGTACATTACCATTACATCTTACACCGGTGGCTGTGTCTTCTAGTCCAGACAGAGGAGCGCTCTACTGTTGACAGTCGAGCCGTGTTTGAGTCATGACCAGGCCACACATAATTACACAACAACGCTATAGACATTAACTCAAAGTACATGGCATTAACTGCTCCTTTGATTACCTGTGTTACCAGGTAGGCTGGGAGGGAACACGCAGAGGTTGTCAGTAAAGCAGAGAGGCTATCTAGTGGAAGACTAGCAGTGTAGTGCCTGGCTATTGGCTAATGGACGCCCAGTAGGAGCCTCACTGTAATAGCTCTCTGGTTACACCGCCGCTACTTGGAATTCAAGGTCATAATTAAGACCTTTTATTACAAAAGGCTTTAAAATTAGAACAGAATCCACTCCAATAAAAGGAACCGCCGGCTAATTCAGAGAGAGAGAGGTTTTTTCTCTCTGTGTTTTTGAAGCGGTGCCCAGAATAGACCACTCGTCTTCAGAAATGTACAGAGAAAAACATTCAAAATTTGAATTTCCCCTTTGAAGGATTCACAGATTTTTTCCAGGAATGAACGGAATTTCATTTTTCTTTGGGTTGTAATTATTACAATCAAGATGATAGCCATAAACCACTACTTGTTTCCACTGTATTCTACATCGTGGCTGCCTAATGTAGTCGAGAATGTAGTGTGTCATGCAACAATCATTTACAACAATGATTATTAGCATCAGAGCTGTTTTATGAAATGTTCACTCTGTCAATGTGAAGATCATATTTTGAAAGCGTCTGTTTTTCCTCTATGGAAATGAGTGCACTGTGTAAACCACCTTCTCTCTGCATGTGATTCGGCAGTTCTGTGCATAAACTGAACCTAGTGAAGCATCAAGGGAGAAGTGTATGAAAACAGACATTGCTCATCTGTCTTAGTCCCTTTATGCGATATACACTGAGAATACCAAACATTAGGAACACCTTCCTAATATTGAGTTGCACCCCCTTTTGCCCTCAGAACAGCCTCGATTCATCGGGGCACAAGGGGTTGATTCCAATGCGTCTCACAGTTTTGTCAAGTTGGCTGGATGTCCTTTTGGTGGTGGACCATTCTTGATACAAACGGGAAACTGTTGAGCGTGAAAAACCCAGCAGCATTGCAGTTCTTGACACAAACCGGTGTGCTTGGCTCCTACTACCATACCCCATTCAAAGACACTTAAATATTTTGTCTTGCCCATTCACTCTGAATGGCACACACACACAATCCATGTCTCAATTGTTGCATGGCTTAAAAATCCTTCTTTAACCCATCTCCTCCCCATCATCTACACTGATTGAAGTGGATTTAACATGTGACAACAATAAGGAATCATAGCTTCACTTGGATTAACCTGGGCAGTATGTCATGGAAAGAGCAGGTGTTCTTAATGTTTTGTACACTCAGTATATATCAACGTAGTGGCATGATGATAAGATATATGCTTGTTTCATGTTGTGTGTCTTTCAGGAACCAGAGACAGTATCCACAGAAGCCATGAGCGGAAGAGAGCAGCCTCACAAGATCATTCGCACCACTTCTGGACTGTGAGTATTCTTAGCTGGGTCGTTCCACGAAAAGAGTGCCTTTTGCGTCCCTTTGATATTTTAAGTAGAAATTGTGCACCAATATTTAATTTAAAACCCTGCTATATTAAATTAAGTGCCCTGGAGAATTCGCTACTTTTGAAATGTGAGTAAAGAAATTAACAAAATTCAGCATTTTTACATTTTCCTCTGTGACTTCAGGCTTTTAACCCACTTAACCACAACCTTGTAAAGCCCTCTTTGTTTTGTTGCTTTGACAAAGTCATTTCTGAAGAGTATTATTTACTTAATGTGATTAGTGATTCATTTACTGTCACTGATTTTAAGATCAACCCTGTTGCTTGAACTGATCTCTCTTTTTAAAACGGTAAAACTATTCCTTTAAAAACAAAAAAAAAGACAAAACATTGAACATCTAAAAATCAAATCCTAGTGTAAAAGTAGGTAAGCTGGTTCTACTCTTTTTGGCCATTTTCTGGTGTTTTGTGGCAGAAACCGTCCACCCTGTTACCCATAGATAGACAGGCTAGAAATGTTTTAACAATTGAAGGGGATTTATGACTTGATTTAATATGAAATCAACCCTGTTACTTTATTTGGCACTTAATAGACAATTACTATAGTATTTTTTTATTGGACTTTTTGAGATGGGAAAATGTGTCTGTATTAAGTTGAACATGTGCTCTTTATGACAGAATGTTTTACATTTGGTGAAATCAAACATTTCTTTGGACCAAGATACACTTCTCAAAAGGCTACTTTTACCAGACCGCATTTCAAGTGTGCCTGTAGAATCTGTATTGGAGCAGTCCTTGGAGCTCGCCACCCTGCTGGAATGTACCTTGAACGGTCTACTGAGATGGTAAACAAACACGGTGAAGGGTCTGGGCCTCCTCCCTCAGTGTCTCCTGTCTTCCTCTCAGCTCTGTTCAGCTGCTGCAGCTATACACTCTCTGTGGTCATCAGCCAGAATACAACAGCTGCCACCGACAGCCTTCCCATGGCACATGTATAGACACACACACGCACACACACACAAGCACATGCATGCCCTCTCGCACACATGCATGCACAGAAAATACACACTTGCGTATGCACATTCACTCTCAAGCACGCAAGCACATGCATAGACTTAGGCATGCATGCACGCACAGAAGAACTTGCACGCACGTACGCTTGCACACACACACACACGCATGCACACGCACACACTTGCACACCCACAGACACACACAAACACAGACATGCACACAGACACACACATATATGCTATATATACAAAAGTATGTGGACACCCCCTCAAATGAGTGGATTCGGCTGACAGGTGTATATAATCGAGCACACCTTTTCCAACAATCAGTTTGTCAAATATCTGCCCTGCTAGAGCTGCCCCGGTCAACTGTAAGTGCTGTTATTGTGAAGTGGAAACGTCTATGACAGGTTTTGTCTTTATTTGGCCCGCAAGTTTTCTGAGCCAAAAATACAATTAAAAAAAAGTTGGACATAAAAGACCATAAAAACACCTGGAAATCAGCTCCAAGTGATTTTAATTTAAGAAATCTGTTCCCAAGTATTCCCACGCATAATAGAGAGACACATTATCAAATAAAATACAATTGTATTTGTCACATGCACCGAATATAACAAGTGTAGACCTTACCGTGAAATGGTTACTTACAAGCACTTAACCAACAACGCAGTTCAAGAAATAGAGTTAAGAAAATATTTACTAAATAAACTAAAGTAAAAAATGTAATAAAAGTAACACAATAAAATAACAATAACTAGGCTATATACAGGGGGTACCGGTACCGAGTCAGTGTGCGGGGGTACAGGTTAGTCGAGGTAATTTGTTCATGTAGGTAGGGGTAAAGTGACTGACTATGCATAGATAATAAACACAGAGTAACAGCAGTGTAAAAACTTGGCTTAGAAGCTGATAAGGAGCCTTTTGGACTTAGACATGGCACTCCGGTACCGCTTGCCGTGCGGTAGCAGAGAGAACAGTCTATGACTTGGGTGACTGGAGTCTTTCACAATTTTTTGGGCCTTCCTCTGACACCGCCTAGTATATAGGTCCTGGATGGCAGGAAGCTTGGCCCATGTGATGTACTGGGCTGTAGGCACTACCCTCTGTATCGGATGCAGAGCAGTTGCCGTACCAGGCGGTGATGCAATCGGTCAGAATGCTCTCAATGGTGCGGCTGTAGAACTTTTATTAGGATCTGGGGACCCATGCCAGATCTTTTCAGTCTCCTGAGGGGGAAAAGATGTTGTCGTGCCCTCTTCACGACTGTCTTGGTGTGTTTGGACCATTATAGTTTGTTGGTGATGTGGACACCAAGGAACTTCAAAATCTCAACCTGCTCCACTACAGCCCCTTCGCTGTGAATAGGGGCGTATTCGACCCTCCTTTTTCTGTAGTCCACGATCATCTCCTTTGTCTTGCTCATGTTGAGGGAGAGGTTGTTGTCCTGGCACCACACTGCCAGGTCTCTGACCTCCTTCCTATAGGCTGTCTCATTGTTGTCAGTGATCAGGCCTATAGTACCATAGTTTTGACATTTTATTTAAAATATAACCTTTGTTTAAGTAGGCAAGCCAGATTTTTACCTTGTCAGCTCAAGGATTTGCTCTAGCAACCTTTCGGTTACTGGCCCAATGCTCTAACCACTAGGCTACCTACCGCCTAGTGTCATTGGCAAATTTAATGATGGTGTTGGAGTCGTGCTTGGCCACTCAGTCGTGGGTGAACAGGGAGTACAGGAGGGGACTACGCACGCACCCCTGAGGGGCCCTCGTGTTGAGGATTAGTGTGGCATATGTGTTGTTGTCTACCCTTACCACCCGGGGGTGGCTCGTCAGGAAGTCCAGGATCCAGTTTCAGAGGGAGGTGTTTAGTCCTAGGGTCCTTAGCTTAGTGATGAGCTTTGTGGGCACTATGGTGTTGAACGCTGAGCTGTAGTCAATGAACAGCATTCTCACATAGGGGTTGTAAGCAAGGTTTGAAATGATGATGTTTTAGTCAATCATTATATCTGCTTGGGCTTCTTGCGGTCAATTTGCAGTCTACAAATTATTAGTAATTATGTTCCGGCCCCCCGACCATCCGCAGCTAAATCTAGTTGATGATCCCTGGTCTAGGAGCAACAATGGCTCAGCTGTGAAGTGGTACAGTAGGCCATTCAAACTCATAAAACTGGACCCCCGAGTGCTGAAGCACGTCAAAATCGTCTGTCATCGGTTGCAACACTCACTTCCGAGTTCCAAACTGCCTCTGGAAGCAACCACAGCACAAGAACTGTTCGTCGGGAGCTTCATGAAATGGGTTTCCATGGCGCACACAAGCCTAAGATCACCATGCTCAATGCCAAGCATCGCTGGGTTGGAGTGGTGTAAAGCTCACCGCCATTGGACTCTGGAGCAGTGGAAACGTGTTCTCTGGATTGATGAATCATGCTTCACTATCTGGCTGTTCGACGGACAAATCTGGGTTCGGTGGATGCCAGGAGAACGCTACCTACCCCAATGCATAGTTCCCACTGTAAAGTTTGGTGGAGGAGGAGTAATGATCTTGGGCTTTTTTTCATGTTTCAGGCTCTTCAGTTCCAGTAAAGGGAAATCTTAACGCTACAGCATACATTGACATTCTTGATGATTCTGTGCTTCCAACTTTGTGGCAACAGTTTGGGGAAGGCCCTTTTCATGTTTCAATATGACAATGCCCCCATGCACAAATCGAGGTCCATACAGAAATGGCTTTTCGAGATCGTTGTGGAAGAACTTGACTGGCCTGCACAGAGCCCTGACCTCAACCCCATTGAACACCTTTGGGATGAATTGGAACACCAACTGCGAGCCAAGCCTAATCGCCCAACATCAGTGCCCGACCTCACTAATGCTCTTGTGGCTGAATGGAAGCAAGTCCCTGCAGCAATGTACCAACATCTAGTGGAAAGCCTTCCCAGAAGAGTGGAGGCTGTTATTGCAGCAAAGGGGGACCAACTCCATATTAATGCCCATGATTTTGGAAGGAGATGTTCGACGAACAAAGTGTCCACATACTTTTGGTCATGTTGTGTATATTCATTACCATACCAAACCACAAGTACTGTATAATAATAACGTGGATGTTATTTGTGAGCGATAACACAATTCCTGTACCAACACACAATGCTAACACCAGCAGAGTTTGCCTGCTGCCCCTGACAGCAGCAGCTGGACGAGTCCTTTACCTTTAGTATTCATAATTTAAAATGCAGTCTGTTTATTGTTTTTGGCATCTCCCACTAACCAGCCTCAAGTACATGTCGTCTACAACACTTGCAACCACAGACATCCATTACAACTCTTTGTAAATGAACAATGAATTGAGCAGATGAACGCTTGATAGGCTTTGACTGAATGAGCGTGGCAAACGATCCCAGGCATTAACCTGGTGCGGAGGAGGAGGAGTCACTGCAAGGTTAAAGCCCAGCAGCACGTCGTCGAAAGAGAGAGAAGTGGGATAAAGACCTGGTGCCAGGAATACATTTTGATGACGGCGGGAAAGGCCAAGTGCCTCTAGCAAATTGCTTTGGGGTTACAGAGATAATGCTGCAAGCTTTAAGCTGAGGGGTTTTCAGTCTGGGGCCTAGAGCCACTGTTTACTGCAGCTCATGGCTACTGCAGCTGCTAGAGAGAGAGAGAGACAGAGAGAGAGATGGCATCTTGGATGTTGTCCCTGATCCAAGGCAGGATGGGCGACGTGGGTTGTAGGGTACGTCAGACCAGCCTGGCATACGCTGCCTGTACCCGACAACCCACCACTAGAGCTGATGTGGGGTTTGGGGTTGGGGGCGGGGGCGGGGTGTTTTGAAGAGGAAGGGGTTGGGTGTGTGCGTGTCCCTGTGCGTGTGTGCGTCCACCACTAATGTGTATGTGTGTGTCCACGTGTATGCCCGTGTGTTTGTTTGTGTGTAGAAATGCCATGCCCTCCCCAGCGCTGCTGACTCCAGAAGGTTAGCCATGCCCAACGCAGAGAGAGCTGCCAGTGCTGAGCTGTCTGGCACTTCTGCAGGGCATTGATTAAGTGGCACACAACAGCACAGCACAGCGCTACTGCCTCACCTGCCATTAGCTGAGCCAGCACCAGCCAATACCCACGCATGAGTCAGGGAATATTGGCGTGGTTCGAGACAGACTATCAGCCAATAAGAGCTGACTGTGTTTTTGTGGCGGAGAGAGAAAGAGGGTGGAAGAGAGAGGGGGGAGTGAGGGAATGAGAGAGAGGAGGAGAGAGAATGAAAAGAGAGGAAGAGAGAAAGGAAATTAGAGAGAGCCTTTGAAATGGTAACAGAGAGGAGCTGGTTACTGGGAGACATGGATCTCAAATCAAATCAAAGTTTATTTGTCACATGCACAGAATACAACAGTGAAATGCTTTCTTACAAGCCCTTAACCAACAATGCAGTTTTAAGAAAAATACCTAAAAAAAAAAAAAAGAAATAAAAGTAACAAATAATTAAAGAGCTGCAGTAAAATAACAATAGCGAGGCTATATACAGGGGGTTACGGTACAGAGTTGAGGTAATTGAGGTCATATGTACATGTAGGCAGAGTTATTAAAGTGACTATGCATAGATGATAATAACAGAGAGTAGCAGCAGCGTTGGTTGGAGATTAAATGTACAATGGCACATTTAGAATATTTTCGAGAGGCTTTAATGAACCTGGCAAAGTGAAAATGTGTTATTGAAACCTAATGAGAGAAGTTAAGCACCAAACATGTAATGCATAACTTTTGTGAATAGTTACCGCTGATATGGCGGCGAACCTCTGCAAAGCAGCAAAATATCTAGGCTCCAACAATAGATAATTAAGAAAAGAAAAAACAACTATGATTAGTGCTCATCGTTTTATTGGCATTAACATACAACTCTACTGAGACAGAGCAGTTCTGAGCATGTTTCTGATGAAGGATATTACTATGGGAACAGCTGTTGACTTGTCAGTTTAAAAAGGGCTCAATGTAATATAGTCTACTGTATCTGTTCCCCCTCATAGCATCCGTCTAGCTCTGCACTCTCTCTTCTGGCTTGGCATGGTGCTGTGCATTACCAGGCCTCCATAGCAAGACCACCAGCGCAGTTCCCTGTGTGTGAGTGTGTGCGCGTGTGTGTGTGTGTGTGTGTGTGTGTGTTCAAGTGCTTGCCTGTGTGAGGGCAGTCAGAGAATCTGATAATCTGTCATTATCCAATAAGAGCTGGGGAACTTCCATTGCCTCTTAAAACAAGAATGTCTGCATTTTTCTTTTTGACAGAGGATGTGGTTGTCATTTCTACTCAGAATCCTAATACCCAATACAGTCATTGTTTTATTGGTTTATGTTGCAAACTACTTGGTATGCTGTGGTCAGGGAAACACTATTAATTCAGATAATAATGGCAAAGAGGGTGGCATGTCTAGCGTCTACGTCACTTACCAAAGGTTTGATGTTTGTCATGAGTGAATCAGCATTTAAGGAAAGAAATAGTAAAGACCATGACCTGAAACATTGTTGATACTGGTAGAGTAACGTTAGGTAGACCAGAGGTTCTGAAACTTTTGGGGTCCAAGGGAACCCTTTTGTGATAGCAAATTCATCAGGGCACCCCTCATAATCAGAACACAACTCGAGTGAGATAAAAAAAATAGCATACAAGGAGTTCTACTATGACTTTGGCAGTGCATGGCCGGACGAACCAAGTCTTGGTTCCCTGGGAAGGAACATGTTAAAGGCCCGCCTCTTGGCATCGGAGAGAAATGTTGCAGTTTTCAAGCTATTTTTTTTCTTTCAATTCTACAAATTTTATCATGGGGCAGAGATACTCTTTGTTGTTACGGCTTTAAAGCAAATATCCTGCAATGATTTATTTTTTTGCCATGAGGCAGAGAAAAAGACATACAGTTTTAAAGCTTAAATTACATTGCATTGATGTTATTATTATTTTAACTGGACTATGAAAATGATTGAGTTGAACAATTTATTATTGGTGGAGTACTGTGGAAGCCAATATCCCTGTGAACCTCCCACGGCAATGCAGGTTCCTGTGTGGTGCAGCCATCTAAGGCACTGCATCTCAGGGCAAAAGGTCTCTGGTTCAAATCCAGAGTGTATCACATCTGGCTGTAATTGGGCGGGGTACGGAGGTGCATAATTGGTCTGGGTTTGGTCAGGGTAGGCTGTCATTGTAAATAAGAATTTTTTCTTACCTGACTTGCCTAGTTAAATGAATCAAAACAAATATATAGCTCCTTTAATAATTTTAAGTTGTATTGTATTACAACCTCAAAACTTGTTCCATGATACCTTTGCCAAAATTAGTTGAATCTGTTGTTGTTAGTAATATTCATAAAAACATTTATGTAATTCATATTTTATATATATATATATATATATTTACTGACCACGGACCCCCTGCCGTACCTCCCCAAGGGGTCCGCGGACCCTTCTTTGAGAACCCCTGAAGTGAACCATGCCTGTAAACTGTAATTCAGTTGAGTTCAAAGATGCGGACACCTCATAGTCTGTTGCCCGTTGTGACATACAGTGCATTCGGAAAGTATTCAGACCCCTTGAACCGTTCCATATGCATTTACATGTTCTTCCTAAAATGTATAAAAACCTGTTTTCGCTTTGTCAATATGAGGTATTGTATGTAGATTAATGAGGATTATACTTTTTTAAATCCATTTTAGAATAGGGCTGTAACGTAACAAAATGTGGAAAAAGTGGTCGGAATACTTCCCGAATGCACTGTACTCTAACTACGGTGCACTGCTCTGAGACCCCGCACAGCCTGACCCCGTACACCCCCAAAATTCCCAACCAGTGGGGTTCTGCATACGCCTCTTCTATTCATTTGAATGGGGTGAAGGTTGGAGAAATTGCTTCGGGAAAGTATGAAAGCCAACGGTCCGATATTCTAGAACAGTGCTGTACAGATGCGGACACGTTCTTGGAATCTGATAAATGCTTAAGGCCGACCCGGGATTCAATCACCAACAACAATGAGACTTTGTGCTAATGAAGCTAGCATTCTAACCGTTGCCCTACCAAAACCACGGTCTTGGTTGGTGAGGACAAAATACTGGGTGTTGGCTAACATGCTAAACACTACCGCACCGTTCCTAACACACACAGCTAACTACTTCCCATCTGCTAAACTAGTTGATCAAACAGAATTATCAACCCATGATTGATAGCAGAAACCTTGATTTCCTCTGTATGTACTGAAGAAAAACTTGTATTCATTATTCGACTCTGTTAGCTCGCTGAGCTCATGCCTAGGCATTCGTTCGGGGAGCGAACAACAAGTCTCAGACAAGGTTACTCAACACACTACCGTGGCTCACCGAATCACCTTCATTATTACACTCATACTAGTTTTCACCTCTCTGAAATTGGAATTCGACTTCACTGAATGATGCAAGCCTTTGTCTCTCTACATTTTACGGGGAGTACGGTCGTACCCGGTCGTGGAACATTAGGATTTTCCGACTGCTGATTAGTCGCGGCCCTCCATGTCTCTTAATTTTCTCATCGCCCCTTGAGTTTGAAGAATTCTCTCATCGAGCCTTTGATCTTATCTATTCCCTCCCTCTCTCCCTCTCCTGACCTCACCACCCCTCCCTTCTTCTCCCTTTCCCTCCCTCTACCTCTCCTCCCCTCCACTCTCCACATACCGAGCCTGCCTGCCAGAGCATTATAAACTAGAATTCTGCTGGATCCTCTCAGGATGTGACCTGCACTTCTTTATGAAAGGATTTTCCATTATGTCCTGTAGCCTTGTGTGTGTGTGTGTGTGTGTGTGTGTGTGTGTGTGTGTGTGTGTGTGTGTGTGTGTGTGTGTGTGCGTGTATATGTGTGAGTGCGTGTGTGCTCGAGTACTGTAAGTGTGTGTTAGAGAGAGACGGTGGTAGAGGGTGAACCAGGGTAGAGAGCGATAGACGGACAGAGGGAGGCATATCTGTCCTACCTGTTCATGATCTGATACTGACACAACCCGCTGAAACACATCCCTGTATGAAACATTAGAACCACATACAGTGTGTGGCACAGTGTTAGAACTCGCTTCCATTTATACAGTAGAGAAAAAACACAGGATACAGTACCTTCAAAAAGTATTCAGACCCCTTAACATTTTCCACATTTTGTTACATTACAGCCTTATTCTAAAATGGATTAAAAAACAGAAAACTCCTTATTTACATAGGTATTCAGACCCTTTGCAATGAGACTCGAAATTGAGCTCTGTCCCACAGTTGACAGTGCATGTCAGAGCAAAAACCAAGCCATGAATTTGAAGAAATTGTCTGTAGAGCAGCGAGACAGGATTGAGTCGAAGCACAGATCTGGGGAAGGGTTCCAAAACATTTCTGCAGCATTGAAGGTCCCCAAGAACACAGTGGCCATTTGGAACCACCAAGACTCTTCCTAGAGCTGGCTGCACGGCCAAACTGAGCAATCGAGGGAGAAGGGCCTTGGTCAGGGAGGTGACCAAGTACCTGATGATCACTCTGACAGAGCTCCAGAATTCCTCTGTGGAGATGGGAGAACCTTCAGAAGGACAACCGTCTCTGCAGCACTCAACCAATCAGGCCTTTATAGCGTGGCCAGATGGAAGCCACTCCTCGGTAAAAGGCACATGACAGCCCACTTGGAGTTTGTCAAAAGGCACCTAAAGGACTCTGACCATGAGAAACAAGATTCTCTGGTCTGATGAAACCAAGATTGAACTCTTTGGCCTGAATGCCAAGCGTCACTATCACTTCAGGAGGAAACTTGCTACCATCCCTATGGTGAAGCATGGTGGTGGCAGCATTATTCTGTGGGGATGTTTTTCAGGTGCAGGGACTGGGAGACTAGGCAGGATCGGGGGAAAGAAGAACGGAGCAAAATACAAGAGATCCTTGATGAAAACCTGCTCCAGAGCGCTCAGGATCTCAGACTGGCGCGAAGGTTCACCTTCCAACAGGACAACGACCCTAAGCACACAGCCAAGACTACGCACAAGTGTTTTCAGGACAAGTTTCTGAATGTCCTTGAATGGCCCAGCCAGAACTAACATTTCTGGAGAGACCTGTAATTAGCTGTGCAGAGACGCTCCCCATCCAACCTGACGGATAGCTTGAGAGGATCTGCAGAGAAGAATGGGAGAAACTCCTCAAATACAGGTATGTCGAGCTTGTAATGTCATACCCAAGAAGACTCGAGGCTGTAATCGTTGCCAAAGGTGCTTCAACAAAGCACTGAGTAAAGGGTCTGAATACTTATGTAAATGGGATATTTCAGTTTTTTATTTGTATTTTTCCCAAAAATTCTAGAAACCTTTTTGTGCTTTCTCATTATGGGTTATTGTGTGTAGATTGATGAGGAAAAAAATACTATTTAATGGATTTTAGAATAAGTATGTAACGTATAAAAAATTTGTAAAAAGTTAAGGTGTCTGAATTCTTTCTGAATGTACTGTAACGGTATGATAATCCTGACCAAGAACTAGAATGAAGCATTATATTGAAGAGAAACAATATTCTCACACACACACACACACACACACACACACACACACACATACACACACACACACAGTGGGAGCAGGTTCTAACAGCCCCTGGCAGGTCCTGTGTGGCCTCGACCCTGCTGCTCTAGTTGGGAGCGGTGAGGTTGCTGCAGAAGAGACAATGGAGCTCTTTGTGCTGTCGGCTCTCTGGCTCTGAGAGAGAGAGAGCTGCAAAATGTCTCCCCCAGATGAAACTGCATATTGTTTCCCAGTGAGAGCTGCTCAGTTTTCTCCGTCTGTCCCCCTGCACAACACTCATACCCCCCAGGCCACAGCACTGCCTCTTCCTGGCTGGTCTGTTTTCTGTCAGACCGACTGGCCTTCCCCTCATCTGCTGTTGCCCTGCACCACTTATGTTCTACTGTATATACCACACACACACACACACACACACACACACACACACACACACACACACACACACACACATATGGACACACTTAAACATTCCAGTCCACATGCATTCACACATGCACACACACACATACAAATGCATGCACATACACACACACACATGCATGCGTGAAAACATATACTGTACATGCTCACACATGTACACAAACACACACACATACACATGCGCATCATCGGCAATCCCTCAAGGATAATCTCTTCCTCACAGGTTTCTTAGGTGCCTTGATTGTCGTGGGTCCAGCTATGGCTGACCAGGCCGATTCTGGAGTCTCAGACCTGTCCACAGACGCTGCAAGTGAGTTTTGGAGGGGAGGGGAATGGGTTTCTTGCCGGTTGGTCTGTGCGTTTCTGTCATTTTTTCAATGGCCAGTGTGGTGCAGGTGTCCTCATAACCCCTAAGAGTTTACGCCTTTGACCATCTTAATACCAACATATTTAGCATATATGGATTAATAACTGGGGTCATTTTGACCCCAATAACAAATGATTTCACTGCTAGTGAAACAATGGGAGTGGTAGAGCCAGGATCCTTCAAAAAGCCTGCCCAAATCCTCAGTCAAGTCAAACCAAATGTTATAGCAACCCAAATACCATAACAAGTTTCAAATATAGAATATTGAAGGGTATTTAGGAATTCCCCCAAAAGTCCATACTAATACAGAATCACGAAACAATTATTTTGGATTTATTAAGAACAATTTTATTGACCAAGTCATGAAAAATTGGAAGAATTGAATAAACCACCTTTGGGCTATGATCAAAATGACCCCATTCGGTAGTTTGAGGGTTAAACAGGCGTTTTTTGATGGGGATTATGCTAATTAGATTCCCACACTGGCGTGGACATGGACCTGAAGATGTTCGGGCAGCCTTGAGTCAGCATGCAGACACCGTTCCTGTCCATTGGAGTGACCGATAATTTGGGATTCTTTGCTGGGGATGTTTGCCTGGGTCAGGACGCTGACGTCTGTCCGTCAATCCTCTCATCTGATGCTCAGTATCTCCCTCTAGAACTATTGATGCTGGCGCTCCAGTTTTTTAAGGTGCCTTCTGTAGGACACGCACACGCCATGTTTTGTGACGTATTGTACTGAATGTAATCATAGTTCCTATTTTACGCCCTCTTTGTGTTGCATGTAGAAAGGAGAATCACACTTTGAGCTAGTTTGCTGTTTTCAAGGCTTGACTTCATGTAAACAATGACAATAGAGAACAGGTTGCTACTTTGGTAGAAATGTGCTGGTTTTTGCACCTTTTACACCTGTTTCAATCAGACAAGTTCCACCTCGACTCTGATATACTGAACAAAAATGTAAAAAACACGGCATGCAACATTTTCTATATTTTTACTGAGTTACAGTTCATATAAGGAAATAAGGACGTTTTTATAAATGTATCAGGCCCTAATCTATGGATTTCACATGACTGGGCAGGGGTGCAGCCATGGGTGGGCCTGGGAGGACATAGGTCCGTCCACTTGGCAGAAAGGCCCTCCCGCCGTGGAGCCATGGCCAGCCAATCAGAATGAGTTTTTCACCACAAAAGGGCTTTATTATAGACAGAGATACTCCTCAGCCCCATTTCATACCACTTCTACAGGTTCGTTCTTTTTCTTTGGAGTAGTGTAACAGGATAACTTTAGACCGTCTCCTCACCCATACCCGGGCGCAAACCAGGGACCCTCTGCACACATCAACAACAGTCACCCACGAAGCATCGTTACCCATCGCTCCACAAAAGCCGCGGCCCTCGCCCATACCCGGGCGCAAACCAGGGACCCTCTGCACACATCAACAACAGTCACCCACAAAGCATCGTTACCCATCGCTCCACAAAAGCCGCGACTTTTGGGGGGAACTACTACTTAAAGGTCTCAGAGCAAGTGACGTCACCGATTGAAATGCTATTTAGCGCGCACCGTTAACTAAGCTAGCCGTTTCACATCCGTTACAGTAGCATAAATAACACCCTATTCTTTTGCTTTGCTTATGGGCCATGTACACTTGCCAGTGGTTATATTCAAGGTAGGGAGAGATAATCTGTGCGCTACGGCCTAACGGCTCTGTAAGATCAGCTCCGAACCTCACTTTAGCACTTTATACGCTGTACTTTTTCATGTGTGAAGAGTGAAGACTCCAACGTAGCTCTTTCCACGAAATCCAGTTTCAACTCGGACTGTATTCTGTTTGTACTAGGCTTGACAGCATCATTTGTGAAGTGTCTCAATTAAGGGGAATACTTCTCCCGACATATCTGCACAGCCAAGCTGTCTCTGTAGCACATACAATCCTGGGCTTAAGGAAGTCATCACACACCTTTCAGAGTCTGCAAAGAGACGCCAGCTAAAAATAGCCAGACAGAACCCCAATGCTGGTTAATGCTCGTCGTCGCCCCCAGACAGTTGTATTTGCATATCTTTTATGTATTTTTTCCTCCTTTTTTAACAGTTTTGATTCCCTGCCTTGAGCAGAGCAAGCCTGGGGGGGGGGGGGGCAGTCGACAGTTGGGTAATTAAAGATTTGCGAAAGCCGAGCCTTTGCTTTTTTCCCTCTCTGTATTTCCTTTCAGCTCTCTTTTGGAAAGTGTAACGGTTCTGTCTGGGTTTATCCGAGGGATGGTATATTGAGTCCAGAGAGCTAGCCATCTGGTCCTGCCGCCACCACTCCCTCGCTCTCTCTGCAGCTACAGTAGTGATGTGATGGTGAGAACCCGGTGACTTCTCAACTTTCCTCAACACCAACGCCCTCTCACAGCTCAGTGTCAAGAAAAACTGAGGATCAGCTAGCAACACAGCTAGCCTTTTAGTCTGGCTGATCAACGGCACTGTCAGACTCTGTCCAACTGCCTCACGTGGACAAGTGTTTTTCAGACTTCTACAGTGCAAGGGTGTCATGTAATGTAGAGAGAATATTTGAAGTAAGGTTAGTCTGACAATGAAGCTTCCTCAAGTTAAGATAAACAGCGAATGACTAGGCTGGGATGGATATGTTTATCATAGAAGCATAATACCATGTACTACAGCCATATGTTTGTTGTACAGCCAACAGCAATTAAGATGTCTTGTCAGTTTTAAACATCGCTGATAGCAAACACTACAGTTTGTCAGCTCTGAGAGATTTTGCCAGGACTTCTCGCTAGATATATCTTTAGTGCTTACTCTAAGGTCGTAGCACATGTTACTCAGTATCTGTTACTCAGTATCTGTTACATGTATTGAATTATATCCACTCGTATTTTAGGGATTTAAGCAAGTCATATCCAAATAAAGGAGAAATTGAATTATTGAAGCGGTTGCTCTTGCCTTCTCCAGCTGGAAGACTTGAAACTTAAAAATAACAACAAAAGGTAGTACTGCTCCTCTTGGTTAATCTCGTGCACAAGTAAATCTGCCATTAATACGTAACTCTTCTGAAAAGGATCTAAATGTGATTAAATGCAGATTATGGAAACATTATGGGAACTCACTGACTAAGCACTGCTCTTTTCTGAGATTCAGGAACTGGCCATTTTCATGATTACTATTATTAGTGGGCTCTAGCTGTCCTTGAGGACTTGTGTCCTTTGGATAAAAAGATGGAGACTGTGCATCACAGTGCCAGCCTTTCTTTGTGAAGCTACATATTTTCTATGAAAATAAATGTTCATTGCGATCGTGCTTGCACCCACTCAGCCCTGGCCATCGGGATTCAAAATGATTAACCAATTATTGCTTCGCTATCATGCTCAGTTTGACGCTGACCACCCGAAATTCGTATTGAGAAGTGTAAACAGTAATTAAGAGAAGCAGCAGAGCAGGAAGTATTTGTATCTGTTAGGCAATTGTTTTGAATATACAGTGTGTGTCTGCACTAGAGTGACAGGATTATTATGCTGAACCAAATATGGGATTTTCTTTACATAAAATCCCTACCAAGAAATTCAGCAACCCATTTTCCATATCTTTTCATTCTTGTTGGAGTGTAGCTCCAGAGGGATATTGGGTTGGCCTGTGCAGAGTTTTATGAGATCGGTCGGTTACTGTTTGGAATGTGCTACTGGATTCTTTTCATGGTTGTGTGTTTGTTATTGCCCACTATGTTTTTCATTGGCCATCAACAGAGGGCACAAAGATGAGTTGTTTCATGTGTGCTGCTGTTCCACAGTTTTCCATATCATAGTTGTTGGCATCGTCATGAATTACAACCATTTTAGCAAATGTCACTGAACACATTGTTGGTGAGTTTATTGCAAGTGTTTATGATGCATTTAAGTGGTGTAGGAATAATCAGAAACTTGCATTTTTTCTACTTGGAAAAACGATATGAACGGCCCTCCAACCTGAACAACCCTCCACATTTTCACATTTTCTAACCTTAATAATGTAGCTGTTTAGCTAGTTTAACTATATTGTCAATGCTAGCAAGCAAGCTAATTTATGATTGGCAACATTAGCTTGCTCAGCTTCTGCTCATACTGTAATGGCTAGCAATGTCATTAGACCGACCAAGCAATTTATGATTTCACCAACTAGAAAATGAGATTCAGAGTAACATTTGAATGCAGCATTACATGCTAGCTTCTCTTCCCTCTTCTATGGAACAGACCGTGACAATGACCCTGTTATACCATACCGTATCTCTGACATTGTCCATCCATCGTAAAATCTCTGTGAGTTTTTCAGAGGGGCTATCAGACGGTCATTCTCTTAGACTTGCTCAAGCAGTCTGTCCCCGCAGGCAGGGAGGTGGTGCTGAGCGGAGCTCTCAGTGGTCAGCCAGTAAGCCAGTCATCCAACCCGCCATTCAGCCAGTCGGTCAGTCAGTCAATCAGTGGAATAGTCGGGTAGCCAGCCAGTAAGTCAATCATCCAACCAGTCAGTCAGTCATCTAGCCAAGCACTAAACAGCCAGCCAGTCAGTCAGTCGGGGACCCAGCGAGCTGGGGCGCCAGTTGAACAGTCAGTCACTGGCACAGATCCACTTGTCCCATCGCTGTCGCCCTAGGGGAAAACACTCAGTGGCTTTTTATGCTTTATCAGCATGGCGCTGCCTACAGCCTGCTGGAAGTCTCTTAAAACAGATACACAAATAAATGGAGTGTATGGAAATAGCTGTCCTCTCATCTGGAGCCAAGCTGTCCCATCACGCTGATCAAGGTCATTGTTTTTAATGAGACAGGGGGCTGTGATGGCCTCCTCCACTCAACTTTAGTTGAAGTCAGCAAATGTTGCTTTTAAAGCTTTTTCCAAAAGAGATCAAACACATTATTGGAGGTTAAAACAGTATCAAATGGGAATAATGTATTTCAGTGTATTTTTGTGTTGTTTTCTCTTCAGAACTCTTTGTACATTAAGCGGTCACAGTCCCTTTCTCATAGACATGACTGACCCCGCTTTCCATCTGGGTTGGGACTGAACATGTTGCTGTGTACTTAGATAGACCATGTCCTAACCCCCTTTATGTGACACTTCTTAAACATTTTAGGTGGCCATTAAAAGCCTTCTGTAGTGCTATAGTGTGTACTGTGCATTCGGAAACTATTAAGACCCCTTCACTTTTTCCACATTTTGTTACGTTACAGCCTTATGCTAAAATGGATTCAATTGGGTTTTTTTCTGTCATCCATCTACACACAATACCCCATTATGACAAAGCAAAAACAGTTTTTTTTACATTTTTTGTATTAAAAATGAAAACTTAAATCACATTTTCATAAGTTTTCAGACCCTTTACTCAGTACTTTGTTGAAGCACCTTCGGCAGCGATTACAGCCTCGAGTCTTCTTGGGTATGATGCTACAAGCTTGGCACACCTTTATTTGGGGAGTTTCTCTCATTCTTCTCTGCAGAGAAGCTCTAACATAAAGGCCTGATTGGTTGAGTACTGCAGAGATGGTTGTCCTTCTGGAAGGTTCACCCATCTCCACAGAGGAACTCTGGAGCTCTGTCAGAGTGACCATCGGGGTCTTGGTCACCTCCCTGACCAAGGCCCTTCTCCCCCGATTGATTGGTTTGGCGGCGGCCAGCTCTAGGAAGAGTCTTGGTGGTTCCAAACTTCTTCCATTTAAGAATGATGGAGGCCACTGTGTTCTTGGGGACCTTCAATGTTGCAGACATTTTTTGGTACCCTTCCCCAGATCGGTCAATTCCTTTGACCTCGTGGCTTGGTTTTTGCTCTGACATGTGGGACCTTATATAGACAGATGTGTGCCTTTCCAAATCATGTCCAATCAATTGAAATGACCACAGGTGGACTCCAATCAAGTTGTAGAAACATCTCAAGGATGATCAAAGGAGCTCAATTTCGAGGTATTATATGTTTTATTTTTTATTTTGTGCAAAAATGACAAAATAACTGTTTTTGCGTTGTCATTATGGGGTATTGTGTGTAGAGTGATGAGGAACATTTAATTTAATAAATTCTAGAATAAGGCTGTAACATAACAAAATGTGGAAAAAGTGAAGGGGTCTGAATACTTTCCGAATGCACTGTATACGTGGTTGTGTTGGAATGAAAGCGATGGGGATGTTTCAGACCACTTTTTGGCTTACTAATCTACATTAGGTAACACTCTGTATGAGGGTACCTTACATAAGGACTTAATAACACATCCATAAGCAGTAAAGCATATGCCACCAACCAAACTGCTAGGGAGCAAGGAGAGCTACCTCTCACGATCGTTATAAAGAGTGGACCAAGATGCAGCGTGGTATGTTTCCATCCTCTTTATTAGGAAAAGAAACTAAAAGAAAAAACAAAGTGTTAAACGAAACGTGAAGCTCAAAAGAAGTGCTCGCAGGCAACTATACCTAGACAAGATCCCACAAAGCACAATGGGGAAATGGCTGCCTAAATATGATCCCCGATCAGAGACAACGATAAACAGCTGCCTCTGATCTGGGAACCATACCAGGCCAACATGGATCATTAATCACCTAGATAACCCACCCTAGTCACTGTCACGCCCCAACCAACATAGAGAATAAACAGCTCTCTATGGTCAGGGCGTGACACTACCAGCCAATATTGGAGACAAAGCTATAGATGAACACCAACATTAGTGAACATAATCCTATACCATGCATTTGGATCATCGGAGAACTACAATTTACCATACCATACCATACATGCTGACATTTCCCTGGGGTACAGTCTTTTTCCTTGTCTCTGCTTTGGTTGTTCTTTTGATGGCTTCCCACCATGCGTAGAACCCAGAGCCTAGCAGACCTTGGGAATATGTGTAGAACCCAGAGCCTAGCAGACCTTGGGAATATGTGTAGAACCCAGAGCCTAGCAGACCTTGGGAATATGTGTAGAACCCAGAGCCTAGCAGACCTTGGGAATATGTGTAGAACCCAGAGCCTAGCAGACCTTGGGAATATGTGTACAACCCAGAGCCTAGCAGACCTTGGGAATATGTGTAGAACCCAGAGCCTAGCAGACCTTGGGATTATGTGTAGAACCCAGAGCCTAGCAGACCTTGGGAATATGTGTAGAACCCAGAGCCTAGCAGACCTTGGGATTATGTGTAGAACCCAGAGCCTAGCAGACCTTGGGAATATGTGTAGAACCCAGAGCCTAGCAGACCTTGGGATTATGTGTAGAACCCAGAGCCTAGCAGACCTTGGGAATATGTGTAGAACCCAGAGCCTAGCAGACCTTGGGAATATGTGTAGAACCCAGAGCCTAGCAGACCTTGGGATTATGTGTACAACCCAGAGCCTAGCAGACCTTGGGAATATGTGTAGAACCCAGAGCCTAGCCGACCACAGGATTATGTGTACAACCCAGAGCCTAGCAGACCTTGGGAATATGTGTAGAACCCAGAGCCTAGCCGACCACAGGATTATGTGTACAACCCAGAGCCTAGCCGACCACAGGATTATGTGTAGAACCCAGAGCCTAGCCGACCACAGGATTATGTGTAGAACCCAGAGCCTAGCCGACCACAGGATTATGTGTACAACCCAGAGCCTAGCCGACCACAGGATTATGTGTAGAACCCAGAGCCTAGCCGACCACAGGATTATGTGTACAACCCAGAGCCTAGCAGACCTCACAGGCCTATGTGTAGAGCCCAGAGCCTAGCCAATCTGGAACAGACAATGCTCTCTTGGTACTTCATGCATTGAGGATAATTAGTTGGGTTTTATTATGTGCGGAGGTCACAGGCTGAGTATGTGAAGTGGCCTACGTCAAAAGAAAGAGTCAACGCAAGTCTGTAAAGGGAGTCTGTTAAGAGCTTTTGATTGCACTACTAGTGCTGCATACAATTGACCACCGAAGGCTCTCCTGGTGTCATGTGATCAAGTGCATTTCAAAGACTAAGTGGTAGTTTGTCATTTCACTGTCATTTCAGGAAAATTCCTGAAATATCCTCTGTCGTGCGATATTACATGGAGGAAGTGTTACTTGAATTCTTCTTTGCTTGTGTTTTTTTTTAGATATGCTATTAATGTGCATTAATGCAAATGAGCAGTGGGAAATGTTATTGTCGCTATACTGTACTCCCCTCCATTAGCCAAACGAGTCAACAACCTGCTTAACTATACCGCTGCAGCATGGTCACATGGTCCATCACTAATGGTATACACAGCGCTGTAGGGTCACATGGGTCGATATGATGATATGGTACCGAACATTATTTCATCTATTTTCTGGAAGCTTTTCCGTTATATGCTTTGGCCCATATACTATAGAGAAAATGTTCTATTTAATTCTGTACTCTGGCCTGTTTCATCTGATCTGACCAGACCTTTGTTTCCATTTGCAGATGCTGTACTCTAGAGGCTGTGGACTGTGTAGAGACTGGGAGACGAGTGGAGGCAGGTCAGTGCATGTTCTCTCTATTCCCACTGTTTGAGTGCCCTTTTGTGAGGATGCCATCATTTTGTTCCAGTATATGATAATATGGATAGGATCATGATATCTAAGCCTACTCTGAAACGCTCCTTGTTTTCGTTTTCCCTACTTTGATTCATACTCAGTAATTATTCTGTCGAACTTACCCTACTCCATCAAAATATGATTTCCGACTGTACATACAATGAATTGTAAAGTTACGTGAGGTTTTATCAGAAATACTATATGTCAGCAATCGAAATGACTAGGTAAATGTATTTATTATAATCAGCTGTGGGTCACCTGTTTAGCATGACCAAACATTACTGAAGAGCTGAAAGTCATTCATCCCTCTAGTCAGTTCCATTGACATGCAAAACCCAAGTTTCCAGTCCAAACCCTTCCAATGCCTGTCCACAAGGATGTCTCTAGTCCTTTTGTATGTCGATTGAGGACACAATCCTCTCCTTTCTCTCTTTCTCTCTTTCCAGCGCTCTCATCCTTTGAAACCACTGGTACTGACCTTGAGAAAGATTCCACCTCCAAAAGAAGAGGAGAGACGAGAGAGAGTCAGAGAGAGAGAGAGAGAGAGAGAGATGTGAAGCTCGAACTGCGATAGAGGAGGTCAAAGCACAAAGACATGGCTGGCTCAGCATTCTGTTAGCAGCCTGTTTAGCTTGGCCTGGTCTGGCCTGGCCTCGTTTAGCCTGAGAACATGCTCCTCCAGTGCCAGTGAACACAAAGACCCCCTTGGATGCCCTCTTGGGGGTACACACTGCCCTCTTCACTCTGTCTCTCTGCCCCCCAGAGCTGCATCGGGGGCCGTTTTAATAAACTCACTCACTGTGTGGTCGCTGGCTGATCAGAGCCCATGAGGAGGTATTGTGGGATTGAGGAGCCCTCGAAACCACGAGAGCTCAACACAGTATGCGGAAGCCAAAATCGTATCAACATTTAAGCGCAATGACGTCAAAAGCTGATATAGTATGATGTCTTACAAAGTGTTACAGCTCTTATGGAATCGTCCTAGCTTTTTTTCCCGTCAACCTGTGTGGGAATTCAACCTTCAAAATCTTTATTGATTCGGACAATGGGCACGTTGGGGGAAAAAAATATCCATGCGCTTCCTAAATTCCAAACACTTTCTGCAGGACATTCAGTACTGCTTGAAAGAGTGAGTGGGAGTGAGTGAGTTTACAATAGTACCTACTGAGGGCCATTGGCACCACTTGACCAGTGTGTGTGTGTGTGTGTGTGTGTGTGAGTGTGTGTGTGTGTGTGTGTGTGTGTGTGTGTGTGTGTGTGTGTGTGTGTGTGTGTGTGTGTGTGTGTGTGTGTGTGTGTGTGTGTGTGTGTGTGTGTGTGTGTGTGTGTGTGTGTGTGTGTTGCTTTGGTCTGGTACAAAGGCTCCTTACCTCATGGCATTGGCATTCCCTGAGAGAATGAGCAGGAACAGAGAGAGGGAGCAGGCACACACTGGGGGTATTCATAGGGCCTGTCCCCACGGGAAGGAGCCAGGCTTGGGTATTAGCCCCTATTAAAAAACAAAGCTAGTCCAGCAGGGGCCTGGCACGATGGAAAGACACAGAGAAGGAGAGAAAAAGTGAGAGGGGGATATGGGTTCTGGTCAAAGTGTCACCAGCCTTTTGGACAGAGACATTATATTTTTATTGTATTTATTTAACAAGGCAAGTCAGTTAAGAACAAATTCTTATTTACAAAGACAGCCCACCTCAGCCAAACCCTAACAACACCGGGCCAATTGTGCACCACCTAATGGGACTCCCAATCACAGCCAGTTGTGATACAGCCTGGAATTGAACCAGGGTCTGTATTGACACCTCCAGCACTGGGATGCAGTGCCTTACACCTCTGTGCCACTCGGGAGCCATTAAAAAAAGAGAGAAAATAAGTAAATAATAACCTTTAGAAATATGGTTCAGGTCTAAGTGTCGTCAGTCTTTTGACCCAGTCTCTCATCATACTGTGCACTGTAGATGTGTCAGGAAGGCTCACAGAACATGTTCATGTGATTATTATCAACGCATAACCCCATAACTGACTGTGTGGGCAGCATCTGGTCTAGTACCAAAACAAATGTAATTTTCAGTATCAATTAAGTTTGTAATTTTTCAAAAGCTATCATATACCCACCACCACTATTGTTTTAAAGAATAGCTTTTATTTTTCTGAGAAAGGGGTCTCTAGAGGTTGAGAGTTGGAGGTCTTTAAAACTATACTGTAGTTTGTGTCAAGATGACAGAGCTCTGTTTTCATGTGTGATGGAATACAATTTAGAGACCTTGTCCTTTTATCAGAATCCCCCAGGCTCTTCTAATCGGAAAACGTTCCCTTCGACAATTAATGGGAAACATGTGTTTTGAGGGAAGCGAAGCCAGCAAACTCTCTCCCAAGTTCGAGAAATCCGGACCATCGCCATAAGCCTATAGTCTATGATGACAAGAGTTAGGGTGAATATTTCCAAATCCCAACACTCACTGCATACACTCTTAGAAAAAAAGGAGGTATCTAGAACCTAAAACGGTTCTTCGGGTGTCCCCATAGGAGAACCCTTTTGGGTTCCCTAACCCTAACCCTTTCCACAGAGGGTTCTACATGGAACCCAAAAGAGTTCTACCTGGAATCTAAAAGGGTTCTCCTATGGGAACCAATAAATAACCCTTTTCGAACCCTTTTTTCTAAGAGTGTACAGACACAGAGTATCTCTACAGTTGTAGATAGTGATTGAGATTAACCTAGCTGACACCAGCTAGGTTCAACCTAACCTACCCCACAGGAGGCTGGTGATGGGAGGACGGTCATAATAACAGATGGAATAAATGGAACGGTATTAAAAAACATAGAAACCATGTATTTGATGCGTTTGATACCATTCCATTAATTCCGTTCCAGCCATTACAATAAGCCCAACCTCCCAAATGAAGATGCCACCAGCCACCTGTGCTCTACCCAGTGTGTGCATGCCTGTGTACATCATTCCTAATGGTAAAGTATAAGTGAAAATCCCAGTGGTGCCTCCAGCCCTGCCGACCTTAGAATCCCAACTAGCTCGACTGTTGGCTGCTGCTGTCTTAGAGGCCCTGGAAGTCATTCACAGAAGAGAAATGATGGGCCTCCTCCAGATCTTGAGGAGAGAGAGGAAGTTGTGGACTCCCCACAGCAGGTGCAGACCTTCAGGTCACACATCCATTACTCAGTAATGGCTCTCCTAGCCCCAGCCATAGCAGAGGCTGAGGGTCTCAAATTACACATTACACATACAATCAAAATATACACTAAATGAAATGCCATCAAAACTCTATAGTTTGGATATTTATTTATAATCATGTGTCATTGTTGCGAAATAGTTTTGTTCATTTTGTAGAGGGGATACGCACACAAAATGCAAGTAAGGATGTTAGCTAGCAAGTTTTCAGTGTTTGAAACCGGTCTGGGAGAGTCTTAGTTTATAGGCTTATGGTTGTCAATCAAAGGCAAGTAAGAACCAAGGACTCAACTGAGGACATGGCCATTATCATGAGTGAAGGAGATGAGCGCGGGGGGGGGGGGGGGGGGGGTCAAAAGTTGCCTAGTGCACTATAAGCAATAGGAAGTAGTACACTACATGGGGAATAGGGTGTGATTGGAGGCGCAGTCCATCTCTCCTTCCTCCCTGCCTCCTACCTCAACGGACAGGCTAAGTTGCATGCACTGCAGCCTCTCCTCTCCAGGTAGCTAGCCAGCATAAATCCTTTCTTCCCACATCTGGAGGCAGCACTGAGCCAGCAGTCTCAGCTCTTAACATTCCTGGCATGCTTCTTCCCAGGGCCAGGCACCCTCTCTCTCGCTTGCTGGCTGTCTTTTGTCAGGATCGAGTAGCATAAATTACTGTGTCCTTAAACAACCCATGTACATTCAGACTGTGTGCTGATGGGGACCCGCATTGGCAACCAGCTCTGACTCCCAGGACCAGCAGCCATTTTCCATCTCCGAAGCAGCATTCATCGATTCATCGATGGTTTATATACGCGAGGCCTTCCAGATGAACAGAATTCTTCTGTGTTTACACCTTTCCGAGAATGGATAATTGAGATCAATATCAATTTTCAACAGATTTGAATCAACTTTTACTGTGCTACCCTCACGTTATCCTGTACAGTGTGGTGAGATGCACTATTAGTAAGCTCTAAAACCCTTGCTATACTATAGCCAATCTAAATTGTCCTCAACAACATCTACAATTGAAGTCGGAAGTTTACATACACCTTAGCCAAATACATTTAAACTCAGTTTTTCACAATTCCTGACATTTAATCCTAGTTAAAAATTCCCTGTCTTAGGTCAGTTAGGATCACCACTTTATTTTAAGAATGTGAAATGTCAGAATAATAGTAGAGAGAATGATTTATTTCAGCTTTTATTTCTTTCATCACATTCCCAGTGGGTCAGAAGTTTACATACACTCAATTAGTATTTGGTATCATTGCCTTTAAATTGTTTAACTTGGGTCAAACATTATGGGTAGCCTTCCACAAGCTTCCCACAATAAGTTGGGTGAATTTTGGCCCATTCCTCCTGACAGAGCTAGTGTAATTGAGTCAGGTTTGTAGGCCTCCTTGCTCGCACGCTCTTTTTCAGTTTTGTCCACAAATTTTATATAGGATTCAGGGTTTTGTGATGGCCACTCCAATACCTTGACTTTGTTGTCTTTAAGCCATTTTGCCACAACTTTGGAAGTATGCTTGTGGTCAATGTCCATTTGGAAGACCCATTTGCGACCAAGCTTTAACTTCCTGACTGATGTCTTGAGATGTTGCTTCAATATATCCACATCATTATCCACATCATTTTCCATCCTCATGATGCCATCTATTTTGTGAAGTGCATCAGTGCCTCCTGCAGCAAAGCACCCCCACAACATGATGCTGCCACCCCCATGCTTCATGGTTGGGATGGTGTTCTTCGGCTTGCAAGCCTCCCCCTTTTCCCCCAAACATAACGATGGTCATTATGGCCAAACAGTTCTATTTTTGTTTTAACAGACCAGAGGACATTTCTCCAAAAATTACGATCTTTGTCCCCATGTGCAGTTGCAAACCTTAGTCTGGCTTTATTATGGCCGTTTTGGAGCAGTGGCTTCTTCATTGCTGAGCGGCCTTTCAGGTTATGTCGATATAGGACTTGTTTAACTGTGGATATAGATACTTTTGTACCTGTTTCCTCCAGCATCTTCTTCCTTTGCTGTTGTTCTGGGATTGTTTTGCACTTTTCGCACCAAAGTACGTTCATCTCTAGGAGACGGAACGCGTCTCCTTCCTGAGCGGTATGACGCCTGTGTGGTCCCATAGTGTTTATACTTGCGTGCTATTGTTTGTACAGATGAACGTGGTACCTTCAGGCGTTTGAAAATTGCTCCCAAGGATGAACCAGACTTGTGGAGGTCTACAATATTTTTTCAGAGGTCTTGGCTGATTTTAAATTGTTTTTCCATGATGTCAAGCAAAGAGGCACTGCGTTTGATGGTAGGCCTTGAAATACATCTACAGGTACACCTCCAATTGACTAACATGATGTCAGTTAGCCTATCAGAAGTTTTTAAAGCCATGATATCATTTTCTGGAATTTTCCAAGCTGTTTAAAGGCACAGTCAACTTAGTGTATGTAAACTTCTGACCCACTGGAATTGTGATACAGTGAATTACAAAGTTAAATAATGTGTCTGTTAATAATTGTTGGAAAAATTGTCGTAACCGACTTGTCAAAACTATAGTTTGTTAACAAGAAATTTATGGAGTGGTTGAAAAACGAGTTTTAATGACTTCATCGTAAGTGTATGTAAACTTCAGACTTCAACTGTATGTGCTCCAAGAAATAGTTGAAAGCTATGTAGTGATTTTCTGGGAATAAAAATGGCTAGAGCCAGTTTCCTTTGGGTTTAGTACTTACTGAAAAACTGTAAGGCCTTCCAATTAGACCCCAACCGATATGTTTATTTGGGTTCGCTACCAATTTAGATTTTTTGGGGGGACAAAACGTACCGATATATCTGCCTATATACTGTTTTACATACAGCAAGGAAATTTAACAACACTGACTTTTCATAAATTTCCATCCAAATGAGCAGTTGTCCAATAATTATGGTTAACATGTTGATTTCAATAATGACAAAATGACACGTGATGAGAATGACCGCACATTTTCAGATAAGCATGAGATTCCCTTTTTTCATCCTATTTATCGGTGTAATTATCGTTATCATTAATATCGTTATTTGTATTTGGCCAAGCACACACACACAGCGACGCACACACACACACACACACACACACACACACACAGACACACACATGCACACTAATGGGTTCCTGCATTTCACATTTTTACCTAATTGGATACTTTCTGGAAGATGCTCCGTTGATCAGGGGCCAGAGTCGGGGGCTGGGATTGGGGCCCGGGGCCCTCCTGCGTGGTATTGAGTTCCAGTGTGGTGGCTGCAGAGCCACCTGTTGCCCTGAGAATGATAATCTGGCTCAGCTGGAACCTCTTCGGTCCCATTCTCACTATCTTCCCTGCTGGCTTCCCCCCTGTCTTGTGTGCGCCAGATGTGCACTGTCTTTGTGTTCTGAAACAACCCCCGGAGAATGAGAAGTCCATTACGAAACAAGTTATGCATGTGTTACTTTTTTTTTCTCATTGTTTGGTTTCTCGAAGGCCACCCCTCTTGTAACGATGAACTTGTGCTATACTGTAGCCACATCTTGCAAACTCTTTTTGCTATTCAGACCTCGAAAAGGGATTTCTGGCATGGCTATAGACAAGTATGTATTTCTGTGCTTGGTTAGAAAGGTTTTTGGAAGGATGAAAGGGAAACACTTAACAGGGTATGGGCTCATAATGAGAGCTTTTACATGAAAAATTGACTTTTTGTACCAAGCAGCAAGTTATTCTCATGGACAGGTGCAAGAATTCCATTATGTAACGTAAAATAATGGGAATGTAGCATATCATATCTTTCCATGGCATTAAAATACTGGATTTTTTAACATCCACTAATAGTTGTTATTAAGTCATGATCATATTTCATTGTAAGCTATTATAAGGGAGTGCTTATTATGCATTATAACTATCATAATGCCTTTTAACTTGCCGGCTTTCAATAAACATTACAGATTTTTGTTTTGTGTACACCCAGTACATACCATCTAACATATCTTTTACCATTTACTTTTCAGTGGCTGTCAGGTGCATGATGGGAAGTGGGCTGGCAGGGGACAGCAGTGTGGTGGAGGACCAGAATCAATTGGCAGTGTAATGAGATGGCGACGCGCCAGGTTGCCATGGAGCTCACTTGGGCTGTCCTTCACTGGAGGATTTGTAAATGAGAGAGAGAGAGAGAGAGAGAGAGAGAGAGAGAGAGGGGCAGAGAGTAAGGTAAAGGGATGAAGAAAGGCAGAGAGAGACGTCAAGGGGTGAAGAAAGGCAGAGAGAGACGTCAAGGGGTGAAGAAAGGCAGAGAGACGTCAAGGGGTGAAGAAAGGCAGAGAGAGACGTCAAGGGGTGAAGAAAGGCAGAGAGAGACGTCAAGGGGTGAAGAAAGGCAGAGAGAGACGTCAAGGGGTGAAGAAAGGCAGAGAGAGACGTCAAGGGGTGAAGAAAGGCAGAGAGAGACGTCAAGGGGTGAAGAAAGGCAGAGAGAGACGTCAAGGGGTGAAGAAAGGCAGAGAGAGAGAGGTAAAGGGATGAAGAAAGGCAGAGAGAGGGAGGTAAAGGGATGAAGAAAGGCAGAGAGAGAGAGGTAAAGGGATGAAGAAAGGCAGAGAGAGAGAGAGGTAAAGGGATGAAGAAAGGCAGAGAGAGAGAGGTAAAGGGATGAAGAAAGGCAGAGAGAGGGAGGTAAAGGGATGAAGAAAGGCAGAGAGAGAGAGGTAAAGGGATGAAGAAAGGCAGAGAGAGAGAGGTAAAGGGATGAAGAAAGGCAGAGAGAGACGTCAAGGGGTGAAGAAAGGCAGAGAGAGACGTCAAGGGGTGAAGAAAGGCAGAGAGAGACGTCAAGGGGTGAAGAAAGGCAGAGAGAGACGTCAAGGGGTGAAGAAAGGCAGAGAGAGAGAGGTAAAGGGATGAAGAAAGGCAGAGAGAGGGAGGTAAAGGGATGAAGAAAGGCAGAGAGAGAGAGGTAAAGGGATGAAGAAAGGCAGAGAGAGAGAGAGGTAAAGGGATGAAGAAAGGCAGAGAGAGAGAGGGGTAAAGGGATGAAGAAAGGCAGAGAGAGGTAAAGGGATGAAGAAAGGCAGAGAGAGAGAGGTAAAGGGATGAAGAAAGGCAGAGAGAGAGAGAGGTAAAGGGATGAAGAAAGGCAGAGAGAGAGAGATAAAGGGATGAAGAAAGGCAGAGAGAGAGAGGTAAAGGGATGAAGAAAGGCAGAGAGAGAGAGGTAAAGGGATGAAGAAAGGCAGAGAGAGAGAGAGGTAAAGGGATGAAGAAAGGCAGAGAGAGAGAGGTAAAGGGATGAAGAAAGGCAGAGAGAGGGAGGTAAAGGGATGAAGAAAGGCAGAGAGAGAGAGGTAAAGGGATGAAGAAAGGCAGAGAGAGAGAGGTAAAGGGATGAAGAAAGGCAGAGAGAGACGTCAAGGGGTGAAGAAAGGCAGAGAGAGACGTCAAGGGGTGAAGAAAGGCAGAGAGAGACGTCAAGGGGTGAAGAAAGGCAGAGAGAGACGTCAAGGGGTGAAGAAAGGCAGAGAGAGACGTCAAGGGGTGAAGAAAGGCAGAGAGAGAGAGGTAAAGGGATGAAGAAAGGCAGAGAGAGGGAGGTAAAGGGATGAAGAAAGGCAGAGAGAGAGAGGTAAAGGGATGAAGAAAGGCAGAGAGAGAGAGAGGTAAAGGGATGAAGAAAGGCAGAGAGAGGTAAAGGGATGAAGAAAGGCAGAGAGAGAGAGGTAAAGGGATGAAGAAAGGCAGAGAGAGAGAGAGGTAAAGGGATGAAGAAAGGCAGAGAGAGAGAGGGGTAAAGGGATGAAGAAAGGCAGAGAGAGGTAAAGGGATGAAGAAAGGCAGAGAGAGAGAGGTAAAGGGATGAAGAAAGGCAGAGAGAGAGAGAGGTAAAGGGATGAAGAAAGGCAGAGAGAGAGAGATAAAGGGATGAAGAAAGGCAGAGAGAGAGAGGTAAAGGGATGAAGAAAGGCAGAGAGAGGTCAAGGGGTGAAGAAAGGCAGAGAGAGGTAAAGGGATGAAGAAAGGCAGAGAGAGAGAGGTAAAGGGATGAAGAAAGGCAGAGAGAGAGAGAGGTAAAGGGATGAAGAAAGGCAGAGAGAGAGAGGTAAAGGGATGAAGAAAGGCAGAGAGAGAGGTACAGGGATGAAGAAAGGCAGAGAGAGGTCAAGGGATGAAGAAAGGCAG